>NW_022045828.1:0-79424 GCF_003285905.1 Drosophila hydei
TACCTGTTATTAAATTCTATAATTAAACATCCTCATGACGGGCATGATGTTGGGGAAATCAATAAAATTCACGCATAACCAAAGTCTTTATTTTTACATTGATCATTGTAATTTGCAATTTTTGAATATACACAGAAATTCACAGATTGATATACTTGCGCTATTTTACTTATAAAGGTTTTGTATACATTCATAGAAAAACTACAGAAACGACAGCATCTCAGTTGTGAAATTATTTGAACTATAAGTACAGATTCGAATATAAAAGATTTCTTGTTTACTATTGGAATGAAATTTTAATGTATAATCTAGTCACATATTCCATTTGATGGGACAGTCAAAAAATATGATACATTTGAATATCCTTGCAAATTGTATAATTATGTTTTGTATTCCTAAAGTATGGACACAGGACATATTTGAATATGTGTATATATAAGTTGAAATCGGTTGAAATCGAATTGAGATTCGGGATAGACAAGGGCCAAAACGCAGCACCAATGCCAGCATTATGAAATAGCACTGATATTAAACGAAAGCAATTAAAATTGAGGTTCGTAAAATAATTAACTTATCAATCAGAAGCTCGAAAAAATGTCTGAAAGTCTCATTTATAAAATGTTTATATGTCAAATGTCACTAAAAAGAACCTGATTGACTAAAGTACACGTCTCTCAAAGGCAGCGCACATTTCAAGAAATCCGCTTGATAATAAAGATTTCAAATTAGCCAGAAATCGAAAATGATAGCATGATGTGTTTGCAATGATATTCTGTCTTTGGCAAGCCGAAGATGCATGAGTATATAGACAATTTAGATGCATTTCACATTTCTATAAATACTGACAACGCAGTTTTGTTTATGTTTTCTTGTGTTTGTTATTCATTTTGGTGCTAAGTAAATGACTCTTTGCTAACAAATATTTTATAACAAATTGAACTTAACTTACCTAATTCTGCCTAACTCTTTGGTAATGTTGAACTGTAAGTTAATGGCTCTCTAGAAATAGTCACCGGCTGCCGCATACGCTCTGGGACAATGCTGCTCCGCATACTTACCATAGGCGGTACTCGAGCCAACCTTGATGGCCAACTGTTTGGAGTGCTTGTTCCATACATGCACCAGAAACGAATCTTTCGTGTGGGCCAGCGTCTGTTCGAGCAGCTGTGGCTCGAAGAAATGCCGCCAGTGTTTCCAGGGTACAGCATAAAAAGCATTGCGATCGAATACCTTGAAGCCAAGGCAACGCTTTCGATCCTCCAGCATAAGTGCAATGTCCTTTGTGTCACAAATCTTTTGGGCAACTCGCGTTATAACACCAGGTCCATTGTTACCCCAATCACTGCCATCGAAATTCTTTTGAAAATCTTGTAAGCACGCCTCGGCAATCTCATGACCGAATCCAGTTGGTGCCAGACTCATGACACCAGCAGCCAAATGAGTATTTGATTCGGCACCAGTATAGTTGGGCGGTACATCCTCCATGCTGCGCAGCATAACCACATCCATGTCCAAATAGATACCTCCATACCGATAAAGCGTTAGAAATCTCAAGAAGTCCGATATATGCGAGAAGAGATAGCTGAAAAGACGGCACATTTAAATAAATTAATTCATGAAATACAGATTAGGACCACTCACCTTGAGCGAAACAAACGTCCATCCTTTAGCCACTCTTCAATGGGCGTGCCAGCTGCATAGCGCCACAGATTCAATTGTCGTAGATGTACATTTTTGTAGCTAAGAATTGCATCGATAATCGGCTGATGGCGCTGGTTGCCACTGCTGCCGCTGGCACTGCTGCTGCTGCTATTGCCATAATGTCGATAGGTGGGACCAGCAAATAGAACAAAAACTTGAAAATTCGGATTATGCAATGCAGCGGACTCAATGGCACAAGCCTGCCGAGCCGTCAACTGCAACATATTGTACTGCGAATCAGGACGCTGCCGTTTGCGTTTGGGCCTATGACAGCTGGTCTCATGAAAGAATATGCTGCGTCCAGGTATTGGCATTGGCTCTGTTGATAGGACATCTTCCAAAATTCTTGGTATTTGCGCATTGCCATCTGCCAATGGACCACTAGAAGCCGACTCCGCCTGCTCACTCTCAATGAAGCAGAGCTGTACATTTGTTTGCCATCTATAGGTAAGCAGTATGCCGACTAAAAGCAGAAGAATAAGTCCCAGGAACAGCATTCGCAGCCGTCCATTGTGCAGAAAACGCGCTAACAACAGGGGCAAGCGTAGTAACATGACGAACGGGTGATACACACCTACCTAAACACACACACACACACGCACAGTGCGGAATACAAAAAAAATTAAAATACATGAAACTCTGATTTATTGTAAATATGTTGCCATCCGCGTTGTTAAGTACTTACTTAATATTTATTTAAACAAGCTCTTTCCGTTATCATTATTACACATCTGCACAAACAACAAATATAAAGAATAAATAATAGGCATATATGATGATGCGAGCTCGCAATTTCATAAAACTAGCTAATTGTTGCGCTTAGTTTCGTAAATAATGTTGAATCTTTAGTCGTAAATATATGTAGGTTTGGACGAGAAATATATTTCTATAGCTCAAAATTAATTACTTTTAACAATTAAGCATTTAAAGCCTATCAAACAGAGCCGAATGAGTAAGTTATTCGATATGAGCACTTAGAAATGTATGCTAATAATTGTTTAGCTCAATACACGCAGATAAGGTACGTCTGCACGTCTTTGCTGTTTAGCAAAATAATTAAATTTCCTGCACATTGTCATTATATTACTTATATATTTAAATATTTAACAAATACAACTAGTCTAACAATGCCAAATGAGTAAAATCTTTGAGCTCTGCTGTTATCGATACAACTTCGCGATGAGTATAACATTTGACTATCGATAACAGACATGTATCGCATATTACGGTCACCCTAAAGAGCGCGGCTATACACGTACGATTCAGTTTCAAGAACATCTAGCCGAAAAGCAAATTGCGCAACCGTCATCTCGAAGGTTTGAATAGCAATAGCGTCGGCATCTTCGGCAATGATATTTTCAACTCCATAGACACTATGCAGAAAATCAACAAAAGTAAATAAAAATCGATACGTCCCAAGATTAATACAAAACTGTAATAGGATAAATACATTAGTATGGAATTCCTACTAAATAATATAATATAAATAAGCACCAATAGATTGACCAAATGCTATCCCAAAAATAAGTTTATCCTCCTCTAAGCCCAATAATTGAGTTGAACTTATCTCACAGTGTCTCACACTTTCATAAACAAGCAGAAGATATCTCAATTTACTGTCTAAAAATAATAAAATCCAAATCCTTGATATATGTATATGTAAGTCCGCATCAGCAAACAAATGAAACACAAATGAAAACATTACATACTTCTAACAACTCTAGCAGCAAAATAAAATACAAATTGAAAATGTTTATTCTTATACGTCTGAAGTTTCTGTACGCCAGATGGTAGCTTGAGCCAGAGACTTTCTTTCTAGACGACGTTCACAGGAAAACTTCGAAGTCCTTAGTGCAGGCAAAAAACGTTAATAAAGCCCCATCAAGTTAAAATCTTAAAGCCACAAATAAAAAGTTTTCAAAAAAAAATACCTCAAAAAAACTCAAAATGAAAGAATCGCTTCAGATAAACAGCTATAAATATATATATATTTTTTAACTTGATTTTTGCTTGGGTGTGCTTGCCAATTTTGAATGATATAAGTCCATATAATTTTGCTTATAAAATTATATTATAAATCTAAACAGTTAGATTTTAAGAAATGAAATGAGAATTATTACTCACGAAATTTAAAATGAATAGACACACTTATAGAACACTAAAAGACAAAGAATGCAAACTTTTTATTGTTTCGTATTGGATTTTTTATTCCGGCTAAATTTGAAATTTATTAATATTTATTAAAAGTATTACAAAAAAGAAATTTAAAAACAAGCAAGCATTCAAGCTAGGTGAAATATTTAAGTGTATACTATGTAATGTTTGTGTAGTATTATATTTTTATAAACTTTTGCTGGGCACGAGAAAATTCTTTGTTCCCAAACCTTTGTTTTCTGCATGTATATTAAAATAAATCTGCTTTTAACTGATAGAAAGATATAAGGAATGTTCATATTAATAGTTGAATTTGACAAAAAAATTAATGAATTATTATCTGTCAACATAATTTGTTAACATTTTCATTATTATTTAATTAAAAATGCGATTTTTCCAAGATATCTTATTTTGCTATCATACAAAGTCAAACTTTAGATGGAAATTAAAAATCGTTAAATCATATTTAACAAACTGAGAACTTATTTTTTCAATTTTTCAAACATTTTGGAATATGTTCAATAAACTATTTAGTTTAAATTCCATGTATAAACTGTTCAAAAAGATAAATCAATAAAATGGTAATTGTAAACTTCTGTGTAACGAACGTTCAATAGCAAAAACATTCTCGCTTAGCCTTCCTCCTCGATTCTCACTGAAACGGGTGACCAAAATGCCATGCCGCAGCTGGCAAATTTCGATTAAACAAAAACGTTGCATTTGTTTTTATAGTGAAGAAGTAAAGAAGTGCTGAATAAAAATGTCTGATTCCGTTGTTGCAGTATCTGCGTCTCCCGTGACTCCCCAAACAGCCTCAGCTGAGAAGAAGGTAGCTGCTAAAAAGCCAGCATCCGCATCCGCATCGAAGGCAAAGAAAACAACGGCTCCTCCAACACACCCACCAACTCAGCAGATGGTGGACGCATCGATACAAAATTTAAAGGAACGTGGTGGCTCATCCCTTTTGGCTATAAAGAAATATATCAGTGCCACTTACAAGTGCGATGCCCAAAAACTAGCCCCATTCATTAAGAAGTACCTGAAGAATTCAGTTGCGAATGGAAAGTTGATTCAAACAAAGGGCAAGGGTGCATCTGGTTCGTTTAAGTTGTCTGCATCTTCCAAAAAGGAGCCTAAGCCTAAGGTGTCCTCTGTAGAGAAGAAATCCAAGAAGGTAACTTCGTCGGCAGCAGCAGCTAAAAAGAAAACTATATCTGCTACCAAGAAACCAAAGGGTGTCGCTGATAAGAAGTTGTCGAAGGCTGTGGTGACCAAAAAGAGTGTTGACAAGAAGAAAGCTGAAAAAGCGAAGGCAAAGATGCAATAGAAAGTTGGTACTATTAAAGCCAAAGCCCACAACAGCAAAGGCAAAGTCAAGCGCAGCAAAGCCAAAAACTCCCAAACCTAAGACCACCAGTGCTAAGCCTAAGAAGGTTGTCGCGGCTGCGTCGCCAAAAAAAGCTGCTGCCAAGAAGCCAAAGGCAAAAACTGCGTCTGCAACAAAGAAGTAATTTCACATCGAAATATACTCTTCAGAGAGAGTATGAACAAATTTCAAAACTATGAATTTGCTATTAACAAAGTCCTTTTCAGGACTACAATTTTATATATCCAAGAGAAAAAAAAATATTTTTCTACCTGTATCTTTCTTGTTGCTGTTAAAAGTAATATAAAAAGAAACGGATCCTATTTAGTCAGCAGCAATATTTGAAATATATTCGATGTTAATTTCTGTTTTCGTCAAATAGTTTTTACGTGTCCAACTTTATCATAATAAAAACGTAGGAAATTGTAGTGGGATATTTGTGGAGTAACGATAATTTTATAGTTTTTCTTGAATAGCAAGCAAATATATTTGCTTCAGTAAGTTTTATACAATAAGAATTAAAGGTAATCTATTCAGAATCAGAATCAGAAATTTTGTTAGCATGGAAATATTTCATATTCTTTGAAAAAAGATTTGTGGCCCTGAAAAGGGCCTTTTGCTTTTGGGTGTTCTGCATACATCAAGCTAAGATTTACTTGGAGCTAGTGTACTTGGTAACTGCCTTTGTTCCTTCACTGACAGCGTGCTTGGCCAACTCTCCGGGCAACAGAAGACGGACTGCAGTTTGGATTTCCCGACTGGTAATCGTAGAACGTTTGTTGTAGTGGGCCAAACGAGAGGCTTCAGCAGCAATACGCTCAAAAATGTCGTTCACAAAGCTATTCATGATGCTCATGGCCTTTGACGAGATTCCAGTGTCAGGATGGACCTGCTTTAGCACTTTGTAAATGTAGATGGCGTAGCTTTCCTTCCTCTTACGCTTCTTCTTCTTATCATTCTTGGTAATATTCTTCTGGGCTTTGCCAGCCTTTTTGGCTGCCTTTCCACTTGTCTTAGGCGGCATGATTGTTATTATCCACTCAAGTTCACTTTAAACTCACTTCACAAATGTTTGACAGAAGCACACAAATTGCTTAACATTTATAGGTTTTTTTGTACAACGTTTTCATGTTTGCGAACAGCACAACTCACCCTCGTTTACCTGAAAAAGTAGGTAGTGAAAAAAGTATAAGTTGTCATATTGTTGAGAGGGCTGGGCATTCGATACTTGTTTGTGCAGTGTTAAAGTGAAAAAAAAAGAATTTAAGAAATGTCTGGCCGTGGTAAAGGTGGAAAAGTTAAGGGAAAGGCAAAGTCGCGTTCGAACCGCGCTGGCCTTCAGTTCCCCGTTGGTCGTATTCACCGTCTTCTTCGCAAAGGCAACTATGCCGAGCGTGTTGGTGCCGGTGCTCCAGTGTACTTGGCGGCTGTTATGGAATACTTGGCCGCTGAAGTTTTGGAGTTGGCTGGTAATGCAGCCCGCGATAACAAGAAAACCAGAATTATCCCTCGCCATCTGCAATTGGCCATCCGCAACGATGAGGAGTTGAATAAACTGCTTTCAGGCGTCACTATTGCCCAGGGCGGTGTGTTGCCTAACATCCAAGCAGTTTTGTTGCCCAAGAAGACCGAAAAGAAGGCTTAAATTACTAATAACGAATTTACGCAAATCGAAACCAAACGTCCTTTTCAGGACGACCAATTTATACAAAAGAGATGACTTTTTTCATACGTAAACATTCTAAATAATATGTATATAATAAGAATAAATAAAGGGAAAATTTACAGATGGTAGACGCTGAGAAAAGTACAGTCATCGCCATTCATTTAGTCATTTAGTGTTTCTGTTCCATATTCCAAAGGTTTCAAATATGTTGAGCTGAAATATTGCTAATATTGCTGATATGTAAACTATAAATTTGGCAATGTACCCTTGAAATACACGCGAGTTTTCACCGCAGCTTAGCTAAGATTTCTGTAACATCGAATTCTTATTCGAATATGAAATATGCACAATACTTCTTTTTGATAGCTTCAAATTTTTCATAAATGTCGAAACCAAATGGTTTAACTAGACGGAATTAATTCAATTTCTCGATCATTTCGTAGCCAATACTGAACATCAGCTAAATATATGCCCAATACCGATTTGGTTTGCGAAAAATGTATATTGAATTTTATATTTTCAAGCTCTTTTAGGGAAACATGTTGGTGGTCCTGAAAAGGACCGATTGGTGCGAGTGTAAGTTGCTTTTTATACTTTCTTCTTTCCTAACCGCCAAAGCCGTACAGTGTGCGACCTTGCCTTTTCAGCGCATAGACAACATCCATGGCTGTGACTGTCTTCCTCTTGGCGTGTTCGGTGTATGTGACAGCATCACGAATAACATTTTCCAAAAAGACCTTAAGAACGCCACGAGTTTCTTCATAGATAAGTCCAGAGATTCGCTTCACGCCACCACGACGAGCTAAACGACGGATAGCTGGCTTCGTGATACCCTGGATATTATCACGCAACACTTTGCGATGACGCTTTGCACCTCCTTTACCCAAGCCTTTGCCACCTTTACCACGACCAGTCATTTTTCACTTTTTACTTTTTAATGAACACTTCACGAATGTCAGAAACAAACTAATGTCTGCATCGTTACATCCACTTCTATTTATACCGAGAAACCCGAAAACACGAGGGAGCACACAAATGCTTGCATCCCTCTCACACACTACCCTCTCAACTTGTAGAGTAGAGCGCATAGCATTTAACATGAGTAACGAATATGTCTATCTCTTTCTAACTCACCACCAGTTTTCTATATAAGCGATGCGTAAGCGAGCATCTCGATTATTGTGTTTTTAACAGTGACAGTGTAAAGTAAGAATTGTGAAAGAGAGAAAAAAATGGCTCGTACAAAGCAGACCGCTCGCAAATCAACTGGAGGCAAGGCTCCTCGCAAGCAGTTGGCCACTAAGGCAGCACGTAAAAGTGCACCAGCTACTGGCGGTGTCAAGAAACCTCATCGCTATCGCCCTGGCACTGTTGCTCTGCGTGAAATTCGTCGCTACCAGAAGAGCACTGAATTGCTTATTCGCAAGTTGCCGTTCCAGCGTCTAGTGCGTGAAATCGCTCAAGACTTCAAGACTGACCTTCGTTTCCAGAGCTCAGCTGTGATGGCACTCCAGGAAGCTAGCGAAGCCTATTTGGTTGGCCTATTCGAAGATACAAACTTGTGTGCCATCCATGCTAAGCGTGTCACAATCATGCCCAAGGACATTCAACTGGCCAGACGTATTCGCGGCGAGCGCGCTTAAATTTCTTCTCTCTGCCTTGTACATATACAAATCGCACCCAACAAATCGGTCCTTTTCAGGACCACAATATTTATAACAAGGAGATTCCTATTTTCGTTTAAACGACAATCATTTTGAATTTGAGTTGATATAAAAATAAAGGAAACGAGTATATAGGTTTATATTTACATAATAAAATGTAGGTTAGAGCAAATGTCACTAACTAGTCCTAGTCCTAGTCAAGTAATTGAGTAAGGATCTCAATATATTTTTGTTAAAGGGAAACGTTTCTTGCTTAACAAAAAAATGTGTATTTTTAAAGCGAATATCGAATGTGAACGTATCGTTAATGTGTGATACGTTTGATGTAACTTAAGATAATATATTTCTTTTCTGAGATTTTCCTTTTATTTTTATAAGCACTTCCTATTGAAGATAAAACTATATTAGTTTTTAAACATTTTAGCATTCTTCTTAATAAAATAAAGTGGCTTAGATGAAAAAATATTTTATCACTGTATTTCTTGGTGAGGGAGAAGTGTATATCGCATTATATATATAATATTACGATATGAAATGACTATATGTTTGATGCAAGTAAAGAAAATAAAACATTTTTCTTCTAATATTATCTTTATTAACATATATTTATTGTTAAGGAGAAGATTTTATTTTTACAAACCATTTTTGTATTGCGTTGCCTCGAATGCAAGTCTGCTTTCAACACCAAATGGGTTAGTTAAAATCGCATTTAAAAGATAAAGATATAAGGAATGTTCATATTAATAGTTGAATTTAACAAAAAAATTAATGAATTATTATCTGTCAACATAATTTGTTAACATTTTCATTATTATTTAATTAAAAATGCGATTTTTCCAAGATATCTTATTTTGCTATCATACAAAGTCAAACTTTAGATGGCAATTAAAAATCGTTAAATCATATTTAACAAACTGAAAACTTATTTTTTCAATTTTTCAAACATTTTGGAATATGTTCAATAAACTATTTAGTTTAAATTCCATGTATAAACTGTTTAAAAAGACAAATCAATAAAATGGTAATTGTAAACTTCTGTGTAACGAACGTTCAATAGCAAAAACATTCTCGCGTAGCCTTCCTCCTCGATTCTCACTGAAACGGGTGACCAAAATGCCATGCCGCAGCTGGCAAATTTCGATTAAACAAAAACGTTGCATTTGTTTTTATAGTGAAGAAGTAAAGAAGTGCTGAATAAAAATGTCTGATTCCGTTGTTGCAGTATCTGCGTCTCCCGTGACTCCCCAAACAGCCTCAGCTGAGAAGAAGGTAGCTGCTAAAAAGCCAGCATCCGCATCGAAGGCAAAGAAAACAACGGCTCCTCCAACACACCCACCAACTCAGCAGATGGTGGACGCATCGATACAAAATTTAAAGGAACGTGGTGGCTCATCCCTTTTGGCTATAAAGAAATATATCAGTGCCACTTACAAGTGCGATGCCCAAAAACTAGCCCCATTCATTAAGAAGTACCTGAAGAATTCAGTTGCGAATGGAAAGTTGATTCAAACAAAGGGCAAGGGTGCATCTGGTTCGTTTAAGTTGTCTGCATCTTCCAAAAAGGAGCCTAAGCCTAAGGTGTCCTCTGTAGAGAAGAAATCCAAGAAGGTAACTTCGTCGGCAGCAGCAGCTAAAAAGAAAACTATATCTGCTACCAAGAAACCAAAGGGTGTCGCTGATAAGAAGTTGTCGAAGGCTGTGGTGACCAAAAAGAGTGTTGACAAGAAGAAAGCTGAAAAAGCGAAGGCCAAAGATGCAAAGAAAGTTGGTACTATTAAAGCCAAGCCCACAACAGCAAAGGCAAAGTCAAGCGCAGCAAAGCCAAAAACTCCCAAACCTAAGACCACCAGTGCTAAGCCTAAGAAGGTTGTCGCGGCTGCGTCGCCAAAAAAAGCTGCTGCCAAGAAGCCAAAGGCAAAAACTGCGTCTGCAACAAAGAAGTAATTTCACATCGAAATATACTCTTCAGAGAGAGTATGAACAAATTTCAAAACTATGAAATTTGCTATTAAACAAAGTCCTTTTCAGGACTACAATTTTATATATCCAAGAGAAAAAAAATATTTTTCTACCTGTATCTTTCTTGTTGCTGTTAAAAGTAATATAAAAAGAAACGGATCCTATTTAGTCAGCAGCAATATTTGAAATATATTCGATGTTAATTTCTGTTTTCGTCAAATAGTTTTTACGTGTCCAACTTTATCATAATAAAAACGTAGGAAATTGTAGTGGGATATTTGTGGAGTAACGATAATTTTATAGTTTTTCTTGAATAGCAAGCAAATATATTTGCTTCAGTAAGTTTTATACAATAAGAATTAAAGGTAATCTATTCAGAATCAGAATCAGAAATTTTGTTAGCATGGAAATATTTCATATTCTTTGAAAAAAGATTTGTGGCCCTGAAAAGGGCCTTTTGCTTTTGGGTGTTCTGCATACATCAAGCTAAGATTTACTTGGAGCTAGTGTACTTGGTAACTGCCTTTGTTCCTTCACTGACAGCGTGCTTGGCCAACTCTCCGGGCAACAGAAGACGGACTGCAGTTTGGATTTCCCGACTGGTAATCGTAGAACGTTTGTTGTAGTGGGCCAAACGAGAGGCTTCAGCAGCAATACGCTCAAAAATGTCGTTCACAAAGCTATTCATGATGCTCATGGCCTTTGACGAGATTCCAGTGTCAGGATGGACCTGCTTTAGCACTTTGTAAATGTAGATGGCGTAGCTTTCCTTCCTCTTACGCTTCTTCTTCTTATCATTCTTGGTAATATTCTTCTGGGCTTTGCCAGCCTTTTTGGCTGCCTTTCCACTTGTCTTAGGCGGCATGATTGTTATTATCCACTCAAGTTCACTTTAACTCACTTCACAAATGTTTGACAGAAGCACACAAATTGCTTAACATTTATAGGTTTTTTTTGTACAACGTTTTCATGTTTGCGAACAGCACAACTCACCCTCGTTTACCTGAAAAAGTAGGTAGTGAAAAAAGTATAAGTTGTCATATTGTTGAGAGGGCTGGGCATTCGATACTTGTTTGTGCAGTGTTAAAGTGAAAAAAAAAAGAATTTAAGAAATGTCTGGCCGTGGTAAAGGTGGAAAAGTTAAGGGAAAGGCAAAGTCGCGTTCGAACCGCGCTGGCCTTCAGTTCCCCGTTGGTCGTATTCACCGTCTTCTTCGCAAAGGCAACTATGCCGAGCGTGTTGGTGCCGGTGCTCCAGTGTACTTGGCGGCTGTTATGGAATACTTGGCCGCTGAAGTTTTGGAGTTGGCTGGTAATGCAGCCCGCGATAACAAGAAAACCAGAATTATCCCTCGCCATCTGCAATTGGCCATCCGCAACGATGAGGAGTTGAATAAACTGCTTTCAGGCGTCACTATTGCCCAGGGCGGTGTGTTGCCTAACATCCAAGCAGTTTTGTTGCCCAAGAAGACCGAAAAGAAGGCTTAAATTACTAATAACGAATTTACGCAAATCGAAACCAAACGTCCTTTTCAGGACGACCAATTTATACAAAAGAGATGACTTTTTTCATACGTAAACATTCTAAATAATATGTATATAATAAGAATAAATAAAGGGAAAATTTACAGATGGTAGACGCTGAGAAAAGTACAGTCATCGCCATTCATTTAGTCATTTAGTGTTTCTGTTCCATATTCCAAAGGTTTCAAATATGTTGAGCTGAAATATTGCTAATATTGCTGATATGTAAACTATAAATTTGGCAATGTACCCTTGAAATACACGCGAGTTTTCACCGCAGCTTAGCTAAGATTTCTGTAACATCGAATTCTTATTCGAATATGAAATATGCACAATACTTCTTTTTGATAGCTTCAAATTTTTCATAAATGTCGAAACCAAATGGTTTAACTAGACGGAATTAATTCAATTTCTCGATCATTTCGTAGCCAATACTGAACATCAGCTAAATATATGCCCAATACCGATTTGGTTTGCGAAAAATGTATATTGAATTTTATATTTTCAAGCTCTTTTAGGGAAACATGTTGGTGGTCCTGAAAAGGACCGATTGGTGCGAGTGTAAGTTGCTTTTTATACTTTCTTCTTTCCTAACCGCCAAAGCCGTACAGTGTGCGACCTTGCCTTTTCAGCGCATAGACAACATCCATGGCTGTGACTGTCTTCCTCTTGGCGTGTTCGGTGTATGTGACAGCATCACGAATAACATTTTCCAAAAAGACCTTAAGAACGCCACGAGTTCTCTTCATAGATAAGTCCAGAGATTCGCTTCACGCCACCACGACGAGCTAAACGACGGATAGCTGGCTTCGTGATACCCTGGATATTATCACGCAACACTTTGCGATGACGCTTTGCACCTCCTTTACCCAAGCCTTTGCCACCTTTACCACGACCAGTCATTTTTCACTTTTTACTTTTTAATGAACACTTCACGAATGTCAGAAACAAACTAATGTCTGCATCGTTACATCCACTTCTATTTATACCGAGAAACCCGAAAACACGAGGGAGCACACAAATGCTTGCATCCCTCTCACACACTACCCTCTCAACTTGTAGAGTAGAGCGCATAGCATTTAACATGAGTAACGAATATGTCTATCTCTTTCTAACTCACCACCAGTTTTCTATATAAGCGATGCGTAAGCGAGCATCTCGATTATTGTGTTTTTAACAGTGACAGTGTAAAGTAAGAATTGTGAAAGAGAGAAAAAAATGGCTCGTACAAAGCAGACCGCTCGCAAATCAACTGGAGGCAAGGCTCCTCGCAAGCAGTTGGCCACTAAGGCAGCACGTAAAAGTGCACCAGCTACTGGCGGTGTCAAGAAACCTCATCGCTATCGCCCTGGCACTGTTGCTCTGCGTGAAATTCGTCGCTACCAGAAGAGCACTGAATTGCTTATTCGCAAGTTGCCGTTCCAGCGTCTAGTGCGTGAAATCGCTCAAGACTTCAAGACTGACCTTCGTTTCCAGAGCTCAGCTGTGATGGCACTCCAGGAAGCTAGCGAAGCCTATTTGGTTGGCCTATTCGAAGATACAAACTTGTGTGCCATCCATGCTAAGCGTGTCACAATCATGCCCAAGGACATTCAACTGGCCAGACGTATTCGCGGCGAGCGCGCTTAAATTTCTTCTCTCTGCCTTGTACATATACAAATCGCACCCAACAAATCGGTCCTTTTCAGGACCACAATATTTATAACAAGGAGATTCCTATTTTCGTTTAAACGACAATCATTTTGAATTTGAGTTGATATAAAAATAAAGGAAACGAGTATATAGGTTTATATTTACATAATAAAATGTAGGTTAGAGCAAATGTCACTAACTAGTCCTAGTCCTAGTCAAGTAATTGAGTAAGGATCTCAATATATTTTTGTTAAAGGGAAACGTTTCTTGCTTAACAAAAAAATGTGTATTTTTAAAGCGAATATCGAATGTGAACGTATCGTTAATGTGTGATACGTTTGATGTAACTTAAGATAATATATTTCTTTTCTGAGATTTTCCTTTTATTTTTATAAGCACTTCCTATTGAAGATAAAACTATATTAGTTTTTAAACATTTTAGCATTCTTCTTAATAAAATAAAGTGGCTTAGATGAAAAAATATTTTATCACTGTATTTCTTGGTGAGGGAGAAGTGTATATCGCATTATATATATAATATTACGATATGAAATGACTATATGTTTGATGCAAGTAAAGAAAATAAAACATTTTTCTTCTAATATTATCTTTATTAACATATATTTATTGTTAAGGAGAAGATTTTATTTTTACAAACCATTTTTGTATTGCGTTGCCTCGAATGCAAGTCTGCTTTCAACACCAAATGGGTTAGTTAAAATCGCATTTAAAAGATAAAGATATAAGGAATGTTCATATTAATAGTTGAATTTAACAAAAAAATTAATGAATTATTATCTGTCAACATAATTTGTTAACATTTTCATTATTATTTAATTAAAAATGCGATTTTTCCAAGATATCTTATTTTGCTATCATACAAAGTCAAACTTTAGATGGCAATTAAAAATCGTTAAATCATATTTAACAAACTGAAAACTTATTTTTTCAATTTTTCAAACATTTTGGAATATGTTCAATAAACTATTTAGTTTAAATTCCATGTATAAACTGTTTAAAAAGACAAATCAATAAAATGGTAATTGTAAACTTCTGTGTAACGAACGTTCAATAGCAAAAACATTCTCGCGTAGCCTTCCTCCTCGATTCTCACTGAAACGGGTGACCAAAATGCCATGCCGCAGCTGGCAAATTTCGATTAAACAAAAACGTTGCATTTGTTTTTATAGTGAAGAAGTAAAGAAGTGCTGAATAAAAATGTCTGATTCCGTTGTTGCAGTATCTGCGTCTCCCGTGACTCCCCAAACAGCCTCAGCTGAGAAGAAGGTAGCTGCTAAAAAGCCAGCATCCGCATCGAAGGCAAAGAAAACAACGGCTCCTCCAACACACCCACCAACTCAGCAGATGGTGGACGCATCGATACAAAATTTAAAGGAACGTGGTGGCTCATCCCTTTTGGCTATAAAGAAATATATCAGTGCCACTTACAAGTGCGATGCCCAAAAACTAGCCCCATTCATTAAGAAGTACCTGAAGAATTCAGTTGCGAATGGAAAGTTGATTCAAACAAAGGGCAAGGGTGCATCTGGTTCGTTTAAGTTGTCTGCATCTTCCAAAAAGGAGCCTAAGCCTAAGGTGTCCTCTGTAGAGAAGAAATCCAAGAAGGTAACTTCGTCGGCAGCAGCAGCTAAAAAGAAAACTATATCTGCTACCAAGAAACCAAAGGGTGTCGCTGATAAGAAGTTGTCGAAGGCTGTGGTGACCAAAAAGAGTGTTGACAAGAAGAAAGCTGAAAAAGCGAAGGCCAAAGATGCAAAGAAAGTTGGTACTATTAAAGCCAAGCCCACAACAGCAAAGGCAAAGTCAAGCGCAGCAAAGCCAAAAACTCCCAAACCTAAGACCACCAGTGCTAAGCCTAAGAAGGTTGTCGCGGCTGCGTCGCCAAAAAAAGCTGCTGCCAAGAAGCCAAAGGCAAAAACTGCGTCTGCAACAAAGAAGTAATTTCACATCGAAATATACTCTTCAGAGAGAGTATGAACAAATTTCAAAACTATGAAATTTGCTATTAAACAAAGTCCTTTTCAGGACTACAATTTTATATATCCAAGAGAAAAAAAATATTTTTCTACCTGTATCTTTCTTGTTGCTGTTAAAAGTAATATAAAAAGAAACGGATCCTATTTAGTCAGCAGCAATATTTGAAATATATTCGATGTTAATTTCTGTTTTCGTCAAATAGTTTTTACGTGTCCAACTTTATCATAATAAAAACGTAGGAAATTGTAGTGGGATATTTGTGGAGTAACGATAATTTTATAGTTTTTCTTGAATAGCAAGCAAATATATTTGCTTCAGTAAGTTTTATACAATAAGAATTAAAGGTAATCTATTCAGAATCAGAATCAGAAATTTTGTTAGCATGGAAATATTTCATATTCTTTGAAAAAAGATTTGTGGCCCTGAAAAGGGCCTTTTGCTTTTGGGTGTTCTGCATACATCAAGCTAAGATTTACTTGGAGCTAGTGTACTTGGTAACTGCCTTTGTTCCTTCACTGACAGCGTGCTTGGCCAACTCTCCGGGCAACAGAAGACGGACTGCAGTTTGGATTTCCCGACTGGTAATCGTAGAACGTTTGTTGTAGTGGGCCAAACGAGAGGCTTCAGCAGCAATACGCTCAAAAATGTCGTTCACAAAGCTATTCATGATGCTCATGGCCTTTGACGAGATTCCAGTGTCAGGATGGACCTGCTTTAGCACTTTGTAAATGTAGATGGCGTAGCTTTCCTTCCTCTTACGCTTCTTCTTCTTATCATTCTTGGTAATATTCTTCTGGGCTTTGCCAGCCTTTTTGGCTGCCTTTCCACTTGTCTTAGGCGGCATGATTGTTATTATCCACTCAAGTTCACTTTAACTCACTTCACAAATGTTTGACAGAAGCACACAAATTGCTTAACATTTATAGGTTTTTTTTGTACAACGTTTTCATGTTTGCGAACAGCACAACTCACCCTCGTTTACCTGAAAAAGTAGGTAGTGAAAAAAGTATAAGTTGTCATATTGTTGAGAGGGCTGGGCATTCGATACTTGTTTGTGCAGTGTTAAAGTGAAAAAAAAAAGAATTTAAGAAATGTCTGGCCGTGGTAAAGGTGGAAAAGTTAAGGGAAAGGCAAAGTCGCGTTCGAACCGCGCTGGCCTTCAGTTCCCCGTTGGTCGTATTCACCGTCTTCTTCGCAAAGGCAACTATGCCGAGCGTGTTGGTGCCGGTGCTCCAGTGTACTTGGCGGCTGTTATGGAATACTTGGCCGCTGAAGTTTTGGAGTTGGCTGGTAATGCAGCCCGCGATAACAAGAAAACCAGAATTATCCCTCGCCATCTGCAATTGGCCATCCGCAACGATGAGGAGTTGAATAAACTGCTTTCAGGCGTCACTATTGCCCAGGGCGGTGTGTTGCCTAACATCCAAGCAGTTTTGTTGCCCAAGAAGACCGAAAAGAAGGCTTAAATTACTAATAACGAATTTACGCAAATCGAAACCAAACGTCCTTTTCAGGACGACCAATTTATACAAAAGAGATGACTTTTTTCATACGTAAACATTCTAAATAATATGTATATAATAAGAATAAATAAAGGGAAAATTTACAGATGGTAGACGCTGAGAAAAGTACAGTCATCGCCATTCATTTAGTCATTTAGTGTTTCTGTTCCATATTCCAAAGGTTTCAAATATGTTGAGCTGAAATATTGCTAATATTGCTGATATGTAAACTATAAATTTGGCAATGTACCCTTGAAATACACGCGAGTTTTCACCGCAGCTTAGCTAAGATTTCTGTAACATCGAATTCTTATTCGAATATGAAATATGCACAATACTTCTTTTTGATAGCTTCAAATTTTTCATAAATGTCGAAACCAAATGGTTTAACTAGACGGAATTAATTCAATTTCTCGATCATTTCGTAGCCAATACTGAACATCAGCTAAATATATGCCCAATACCGATTTGGTTTGCGAAAAATGTATATTGAATTTTATATTTTCAAGCTCTTTTAGGGAAACATGTTGGTGGTCCTGAAAAGGACCGATTGGTGCGAGTGTAAGTTGCTTTTTATACTTTCTTCTTTCCTAACCGCCAAAGCCGTACAGTGTGCGACCTTGCCTTTTCAGCGCATAGACAACATCCATGGCTGTGACTGTCTTCCTCTTGGCGTGTTCGGTGTATGTGACAGCATCACGAATAACATTTTCCAAAAAGACCTTAAGAACGCCACGAGTCTCTTCATAGATAAGTCCAGAGATTCGCTTCACGCCACCACGACGAGCTAAACGACGGATAGCTGGCTTCGTGATACCCTGGATATTATCACGCAACACTTTGCGATGACGCTTTGCACCTCCTTTACCCAAGCCTTTGCCACCTTTACCACGACCAGTCATTTTTCACTTTTTACTTTTTAATGAACACTTCACGAATGTCAGAAACAAACTAATGTCTGCATCGTTACATCCACTTCTATTTATACCGAGAAACCCGAAAACACGAGGGAGCACACAAATGCTTGCATCCCTCTCACACACTACCCTCTCAACTTGTAGAGTAGAGCGCATAGCATTTAACATGAGTAACGAATATGTCTATCTCTTTCTAACTCACCACCAGTTTTCTATATAAGCGATGCGTAAGCGAGCATCTCGATTATTGTGTTTTTAACAGTGACAGTGTAAAGTAAGAATTGTGAAAGAGAGAAAAAAATGGCTCGTACAAAGCAGACCGCTCGCAAATCAACTGGAGGCAAGGCTCCTCGCAAGCAGTTGGCCACTAAGGCAGCACGTAAAAGTGCACCAGCTACTGGCGGTGTCAAGAAACCTCATCGCTATCGCCCTGGCACTGTTGCTCTGCGTGAAATTCGTCGCTACCAGAAGAGCACTGAATTGCTTATTCGCAAGTTGCCGTTCCAGCGTCTAGTGCGTGAAATCGCTCAAGACTTCAAGACTGACCTTCGTTTCCAGAGCTCAGCTGTGATGGCACTCCAGGAAGCTAGCGAAGCCTATTTGGTTGGCCTATTCGAAGATACAAACTTGTGTGCCATCCATGCTAAGCGTGTCACAATCATGCCCAAGGACATTCAACTGGCCAGACGTATTCGCGGCGAGCGCGCTTAAATTTCTTCTCTCTGCCTTGTACATATACAAATCGCACCCAACAAATCGGTCCTTTTCAGGACCACAATATTTATAACAAGGAGATTCCTATTTTCGTTTAAACGACAATCATTTTGAATTTGAGTTGATATAAAAATAAAGGAAACGAGTATATAGGTTTATATTTACATAATAAAATGTAGGTTAGAGCAAATGTCACTAACTAGTCCTAGTCCTAGTCAAGTAATTGAGTAAGGATCTCAATATATTTTTGTTAAAGGGAAACGTTTCTTGCTTAACAAAAAAATGTGTATTTTTAAAGCGAATATCGAATGTGAACGTATCGTTAATGTGTGATACGTTTGATGTAACTTAAGATAATATATTTCTTTTCTGAGATTTTCCTTTTATTTTTATAAGCACTTCCTATTGAAGATAAAACTATATTAGTTTTTAAACATTTTAGCATTCTTCTTAATAAAATAAAGTGGCTTAGATGAAAAAATATTTTATCACTGTATTTCTTGGTGAGGGAGAAGTGTATATCGCATTATATATATAATATTACGATATGAAATGACTATATGTTTGATGCAAGTAAAGAAAATAAAACATTTTTCTTCTAATATTATCTTTATTAACATATATTTATTGTTAAGGAGAAGATTTTATTTTTACAAACCATTTTTGTATTGCGTTGCCTCGAATGCAAGTCTGCTTTCAACACCAAATGGGTTAGTTAAAATCGCATTTAAAAGATAAAGATATAAGGAATGTTCATATTAATAGTTGAATTTAACAAAAAAATTAATGAATTATTATCTGTCAACATAATTTGTTAACATTTTCATTATTATTTAATTAAAAATGCGATTTTTCCAAGATATCTTATTTTGCTATCATACAAAGTCAAACTTTAGATGGCAATTAAAAATCGTTAAATCATATTTAACAAACTGAAAACTTATTTTTTCAATTTTTCAAACATTTTGGAATATGTTCAATAAACTATTTAGTTTAAATTCCATGTATAAACTGTTTAAAAAGACAAATCAATAAAATGGTAATTGTAAACTTCTGTGTAACGAACGTTCAATAGCAAAAACATTCTCGCGTAGCCTTCCTCCTCGATTCTCACTGAAACGGGTGACCAAAATGCCATGCCGCAGCTGGCAAATTTCGATTAAACAAAAACGTTGCATTTGTTTTTATAGTGAAGAAGTAAAGAAGTGCTGAATAAAAATGTCTGATTCCGTTGTTGCAGTATCTGCGTCTCCCGTGACTCCCCAAACAGCCTCAGCTGAGAAGAAGGTAGCTGCTAAAAAGCCAGCATCCGCATCGAAGGCAAAGAAAACAACGGCTCCTCCAACACACCCACCAACTCAGCAGATGGTGGACGCATCGATACAAAATTTAAAGGAACGTGGTGGCTCATCCCTTTTGGCTATAAAGAAATATATCAGTGCCACTTACAAGTGCGATGCCCAAAAACTAGCCCCATTCATTAAGAAGTACCTGAAGAATTCAGTTGCGAATGGAAAGTTGATTCAAACAAAGGGCAAGGGTGCATCTGGTTCGTTTAAGTTGTCTGCATCTTCCAAAAAGGAGCCTAAGCCTAAAGTGTCCTCTGTAGAGAAGAAATCCAAGAAGGTAACTTCGTCGGCAGCAGCAGCTAAAAAGAAAACTATATCTGCTACCAAGAAACCAAAGGGTGTCGCTGATAAGAAGTTGTCGAAGGCTGTGGTGACCAAAAAGAGTGTTGACAAGAAGAAAGCTGAAAAAGCGAAGGCCAAAGATGCAAAGAAAGTTGGTACTATTAAAGCCAAGCCCACAACAGCAAAGGCAAAGTCAAGCGCAGCAAAGCCAAAAACTCCCAAACCTAAGACCACCAGTGCTAAGCCTAAGAAGGTTGTCGCGGCTGCGTCGCCAAAAAAAGCTGCTGCCAAGAAGCCAAAGGCAAAAACTGCGTCTGCAACAAAGAAGTAATTTCACATCGAAATATACTCTTCAGAGAGAGTATGAACAAATTTCAAAACTATGAAATTTGCTATTAAACAAAGTCCTTTTCAGGACTACAATTTTATATATCCAAGAGAAAAAAATATTTTTCTACCTGTATCTTTCTTGTTGCTGTTAAAAGTAATATAAAAAGAAACGGATCCTATTTAGTCAGCAGCAATATTTGAAATATATTCGATGTTAATTTCTGTTTTCGTCAAATAGTTTTTACGTGTCCAACTTTATCATAATAAAAACGTAGGAAATTGTAGTGGGATATTTGTGGAGTAACGATAATTTTATAGTTTTTCTTGAATAGCAAGCAAATATATTTGCTTCAGTAAGTTTTATACAATAAGAATTAAAGGTAATCTATTCAGAATCAGAATCAGAAATTTTGTTAGCATGGAAATATTTCATATTCTTTGAAAAAAGATTTGTGGCCCTGAAAAGGGCCTTTTGCTTTTGGGTGTTCTGCATACATCAAGCTAAGATTTACTTGGAGCTAGTGTACTTGGTAACTGCCTTTGTTCCTTCACTGACAGCGTGCTTGGCCAACTCTCCGGGCAACAGAAGACGGACTGCAGTTTGGATTTCCCGACTGGTAATCGTAGAACGTTTGTTGTAGTGGGCCAAACGAGAGGCTTCAGCAGCAATACGCTCAAAAATGTCGTTCACAAAGCTATTCATGATGCTCATGGCCTTTGACGAGATTCCAGTGTCAGGATGGACCTGCTTTAGCACTTTGTAAATGTAGATGGCGTAGCTTTCCTTCCTCTTACGCTTCTTCTTCTTATCATTCTTGGTAATATTCTTCTGGGCTTTGCCAGCCTTTTTGGCTGCCTTTCCACTTGTCTTAGGCGGCATGATTGTTATTATCCACTCAAGTTCACTTTAACTCACTTCACAAATGTTTGACAGAAGCACACAAATTGCTTAACATTTATAGGTTTTTTTTGTACAACGTTTTCATGTTTGCGAACAGCACAACTCACCCTCGTTTACCTGAAAAAGTAGGTAGTGAAAAAAGTATAAGTTGTCATATTGTTGAGAGGGCTGGGCATTCGATACTTGTTTGTGCAGTGTTAAAGTGAAAAAAAAAAGAATTTAAGAAATGTCTGGCCGTGGTAAAGGTGGAAAAGTTAAGGGAAAGGCAAAGTCGCGTTCGAACCGCGCTGGCCTTCAGTTCCCCGTTGGTCGTATTCACCGTCTTCTTCGCAAAGGCAACTATGCCGAGCGTGTTGGTGCCGGTGCTCCAGTGTACTTGGCGGCTGTTATGGAATACTTGGCCGCTGAAGTTTTGGAGTTGGCTGGTAATGCAGCCCGCGATAACAAGAAAACCAGAATTATCCCTCGCCATCTGCAATTGGCCATCCGCAACGATGAGGAGTTGAATAAACTGCTTTCAGGCGTCACTATTGCCCAGGGCGGTGTGTTGCCTAACATCCAAGCAGTTTTGTTGCCCAAGAAGACCGAAAAGAAGGCTTAAATTACTAATAACGAATTTACGCAAATCGAAACCAAACGTCCTTTTCAGGACGACCAATTTATACAAAAGAGATGACTTTTTTCATACGTAAACATTCTAAATAATATGTATATAATAAGAATAAATAAAGGGAAAATTTACAGATGGTAGACGCTGAGAAAAGTACAGTCATCGCCATTCATTTAGTCATTTAGTGTTTCTGTTCCATATTCCAAAGGTTTCAAATATGTTGAGCTGAAATATTGCTAATATTGCTGATATGTAAACTATAAATTTGGCAATGTACCCTTGAAATACACGCGAGTTTTCACCGCAGCTTAGCTAAGATTTCTGTAACATCGAATTCTTATTCGAATATGAAATATGCACAATACTTCTTTTTGATAGCTTCAAATTTTTCATAAATGTCGAAACCAAATGGTTTAACTAGACGGAATTAATTCAATTTCTCGATCATTTCGTAGCCAATACTGAACATCAGCTAAATATATGCCCAATACCGATTTGGTTTGCGAAAAATGTATATTGAATTTTATATTTTCAAGCTCTTTTAGGGAAACATGTTGGTGGTCCTGAAAAGGACCGATTGGTGCGAGTGTAAGTTGCTTTTTATACTTTCTTCTTTCCTAACCGCCAAAGCCGTACAGTGTGCGACCTTGCCTTTTCAGCGCATAGACAACATCCATGGCTGTGACTGTCTTCCTCTTGGCGTGTTCGGTGTATGTGACAGCATCACGAATAACATTTTCCAAAAAGACCTTAAGAACGCCACGAGTCTCTTCATAGATAAGTCCAGAGATTCGCTTCACGCCACCACGACGAGCTAAACGACGGATAGCTGGCTTCGTGATACCCTGGATATTATCACGCAACACTTTGCGATGACGCTTTGCACCTCCTTTACCCAAGCCTTTGCCACCTTTACCACGACCAGTCATTTTTCACTTTTTACTTTTTAATGAACACTTCACGAATGTCAGAAACAAACTAATGTCTGCATCGTTACATCCACTTCTATTTATACCGAGAAACCCGAAAACACGAGGGAGCACACAAATGCTTGCATCCCTCTCACACACTACCCTCTCAACTTGTAGAGTAGAGCGCATAGCATTTAACATGAGTAACGAATATGTCTATCTCTTTCTAACTCACCACCAGTTTTCTATATAAGCGATGCGTAAGCGAGCATCTCGATTATTGTGTTTTTAACAGTGACAGTGTAAAGTAAGAATTGTGAAAGAGAGAAAAAAATGGCTCGTACAAAGCAGACCGCTCGCAAATCAACTGGAGGCAAGGCTCCTCGCAAGCAGTTGGCCACTAAGGCAGCACGTAAAAGTGCACCAGCTACTGGCGGTGTCAAGAAACCTCATCGCTATCGCCCTGGCACTGTTGCTCTGCGTGAAATTCGTCGCTACCAGAAGAGCACTGAATTGCTTATTCGCAAGTTGCCGTTCCAGCGTCTAGTGCGTGAAATCGCTCAAGACTTCAAGACTGACCTTCGTTTCCAGAGCTCAGCTGTGATGGCACTCCAGGAAGCTAGCGAAGCCTATTTGGTTGGCCTATTCGAAGATACAAACTTGTGTGCCATCCATGCTAAGCGTGTCACAATCATGCCCAAGGACATTCAACTGGCCAGACGTATTCGCGGCGAGCGCGCTTAAATTTCTTCTCTCTGCCTTGTACATATACAAATCGCACCCAACAAATCGGTCCTTTTCAGGACCACAATATTTATAACAAGGAGATTCCTATTTTCGTTTAAACGACAATCATTTTGAATTTGAGTTGATATAAAAATAAAGGAAACGAGTATATAGGTTTATATTTACATAATAAAATGTAGGTTAGAGCAAATGTCACTAACTAGTCCTAGTCCTAGTCAAGTAATTGAGTAAGGATCTCAATATATTTTTGTTAAAGGGAAACGTTTCTTGCTTAACAAAAAAATGTGTATTTTTAAAGCGAATATCGAATGTGAACGTATCGTTAATGTGTGATACGTTTGATGTAACTTAAGATAATATATTTCTTTTCTGAGATTTTCCTTTTATTTTTATAAGCACTTCCTATTGAAGATAAAACTATATTAGTTTTTAAACATTTTAGCATTCTTCTTAATAAAATAAAGTGGCTTAGATGAAAAAATATTTTATCACTGTATTTCTTGGTGAGGGAGAAGTGTATATCGCATTATATATATAATATTACGATATGAAATGACTATATGTTTGATGCAAGTAAAGAAAATAAAACATTTTTCTTCTAATATTATCTTTATTAACATATATTTATTGTTAAGGAGAAGATTTTATTTTTACAAACCATTTTTGTATTGCGTTGCCTCGAATGCAAGTCTGCTTTCAACACCAAATGGGTTAGTTAAAATCGCATTTAAAAGATAAAGATATAAGGAATGTTCATATTAATAGTTGAATTTAACAAAAAAATTAATGAATTATTATCTGTCAACATAATTTGTTAACATTTTCATTATTATTTAATTAAAAATGCGATTTTTCCAAGATATCTTATTTTGCTATCATACAAAGTCAAACTTTAGATGGCAATTAAAAATCGTTAAATCATATTTAACAAACTGAAAACTTATTTTTTCAATTTTTCAAACATTTTGGAATATGTTCAATAAACTATTTAGTTTAAATTCCATGTATAAACTGTTTAAAAAGACAAATCAATAAAATGGTAATTGTAAACTTCTGTGTAACGAACGTTCAATACCAAAAACATTCTCGCGTAGCCTTCCTCCTCGATTCTCACTGAAACGGGTGACCAAAATGCCATGCCGCAGCTGGCAAATTTCGATTAAACAAAAACGTTGCATTTGTTTTTATAGTGAAGAAGTAAAGAAGTGCTGAATAAAAATGTCTGATTCCGTTGTTGCAGTATCTGCGTCTCCCGTGACTCCCCAAACAGCCTCAGCTGAGAAGAAGGTAGCTGCTAAAAAGCCAGCATCCGCATCGAAGGCAAAGAAAACAACGGCTCCTCCAACACACCCACCAACTCAGCAGATGGTGGACGCATCGATACAAAATTTAAAGGAACGTGGTGGCTCATCCCTTTTGGCTATAAAGAAATATATCAGTGCCACTTACAAGTGCGATGCCCAAAAACTAGCCCCATTCATTAAGAAGTACCTGAAGAATTCAGTTGCGAATGGAAAGTTGATTCAAACAAAGGGCAAGGGTGCATCTGGTTCGTTTAAGTTGTCTGCATCTTCCAAAAAGGAGCCTAAGCCTAAGGTGTCCTCTGTAGAGAAGAAATCCAAGAAGGTAACTTCGTCGGCAGCAGCAGCTAAAAAGAAAACTATATCTGCTACCAAGAAACCAAAGGGTGTCGCTGATAAGAAGTTGTCGAAGGCTGTGGTGACCAAAAAGAGTGTTGACAAGAAGAAAGCTGAAAAAGCGAAGGCCAAAGATGCAAAGAAAGTTGGTACTATTAAAGCCAAGCCCACAACAGCAAAGGCAAAGTCAAGCGCAGCAAAGCCAAAAACTCCCAAACCTAAGACCACCAGTGCTAAGCCTAAGAAGGTTGTCGCGGCTGCGTCGCCAAAAAAAGCTGCTGCCAAGAAGCCAAAGGCAAAAACTGCGTCTGCAACAAAGAAGTAATTTCACATCGAAATATACTCTTCAGAGAGAGTATGAACAAATTTCAAAACTATGAAATTTGCTATTAAACAAAGTCCTTTTCAGGACTACAATTTTATATATCCAAGAGAAAAAAAATATTTTTCTACCTGTATCTTTCTTGTTGCTGTTAAAAGTAATATAAAAAGAAACGGATCCTATTTAGTCAGCAGCAATATTTGAAATATATTCGATGTTAATTTCTGTTTTCGTCAAATAGTTTTTACGTGTCCAACTTTATCATAATAAAAACGTAGGAAATTGTAGTGGGATATTTGTGGAGTAACGATAATTTTATAGTTTTTCTTGAATAGCAAGCAAATATATTTGCTTCAGTAAGTTTTATACAATAAGAATTAAAGGTAATCTATTCAGAATCAGAATCAGAAATTTTGTTAGCATGGAAATATTTCATATTCTTTGAAAAAAGATTTGTGGCCCTGAAAAGGGCCTTTTGCTTTTGGGTGTTCTGCATACATCAAGCTAAGATTTACTTGGAGCTAGTGTACTTGGTAACTGCCTTTGTTCCTTCACTGACAGCGTGCTTGGCCAACTCTCCGGGCAACAGAAGACGGACTGCAGTTTGGATTTCCCGACTGGTAATCGTAGAACGTTTGTTGTAGTGGGCCAAACGAGAGGCTTCAGCAGCAATACGCTCAAAAATGTCGTTCACAAAGCTATTCATGATGCTCATGGCCTTTGACGAGATTCCAGTGTCAGGATGGACCTGCTTTAGCACTTTGTAAATGTAGATGGCGTAGCTTTCCTTCCTCTTACGCTTCTTCTTCTTATCATTCTTGGTAATATTCTTCTGGGCTTTGCCAGCCTTTTTGGCTGCCTTTCCACTTGTCTTAGGCGGCATGATTGTTATTATCCACTCAAGTTCACTTTAACTCACTTCACAAATGTTTGACAGAAGCACACAAATTGCTTAACATTTATAGGTTTTTTTTGTACAACGTTTTCATGTTTGCGAACAGCACAACTCACCCTCGTTTACCTGAAAAAGTAGGTAGTGAAAAAAGTATAAGTTGTCATATTGTTGAGAGGGCTGGGCATTCGATACTTGTTTGTGCAGTGTTAAAGTGAAAAAAAAAAGAATTTAAGAAATGTCTGGCCGTGGTAAAGGTGGAAAAGTTAAGGGAAAGGCAAAGTCGCGTTCGAACCGCGCTGGCCTTCAGTTCCCCGTTGGTCGTATTCACCGTCTTCTTCGCAAAGGCAACTATGCCGAGCGTGTTGGTGCCGGTGCTCCAGTGTACTTGGCGGCTGTTATGGAATACTTGGCCGCTGAAGTTTTGGAGTTGGCTGGTAATGCAGCCCGCGATAACAAGAAAACCAGAATTATCCCTCGCCATCTGCAATTGGCCATCCGCAACGATGAGGAGTTGAATAAACTGCTTTCAGGCGTCACTATTGCCCAGGGCGGTGTGTTGCCTAACATCCAAGCAGTTTTGTTGCCCAAGAAGACCGAAAAGAAGGCTTAAATTACTAATAACGAATTTACGCAAATCGAAACCAAACGTCCTTTTCAGGACGACCAATTTATACAAAAGAGATGACTTTTTTCATACGTAAACATTCTAAATAATATGTATATGATAAGAATAAATAAAGGGAAAATTTACAGATGGTAGACGCTGAGAAAAGTACAGTCATCGCCATTCATTTAGTCATTTAGTGTTTCTGTTCCATATTCCAAAGGTTTCAAATATGTTGAGCTGAAATATTGCTAATATTGCTGATATGTAAACTATAAATTTGGCAATGTACCCTTGAAATACACGCGAGTTTTCACCGCAGCTTAGCTAAGATTTCTGTAACATCGAATTCTTATTCGAATATGAAATATGCACAATACTTCTTTTTGATAGCTTCAAATTTTTCATAAATGTCGAAACCAAATGGTTTAACTAGACGGAATTAATTCAATTTCTCGATCATTTCGTAGCCAATACTGAACATCAGCTAAATATATGCCCAATACCGATTTGGTTTGCGAAAAATGTATATTGAATTTTATATTTTCAAGCTCTTTTAGGGAAACATGTTGGTGGTCCTGAAAAGGACCGATTGGTGCGAGTGTAAGTTGCTTTTTATACTTTCTTCTTTCCTAACCGCCAAAGCCGTACAGTGTGCGACCTTGCCTTTTCAGCGCATAGACAACATCCATGGCTGTGACTGTCTTCCTCTTGGCGTGTTCGGTGTATGTGACAGCATCACGAATAACATTTTCCAAAAAGACCTTAAGAACGCCACGAGTCTCTTCATAGATAAGTCCAGAGATTCGCTTCACGCCACCACGACGAGCTAAACGACGGATAGCTGGCTTCGTGATACCCTGGATATTATCACGCAACACTTTGCGATGACGCTTTGCACCTCCTTTACCCAAGCCTTTGCCACCTTTACCACGACCAGTCATTTTTCACTTTTTACTTTTTAATGAACACTTCACGAATGTCAGAAACAAACTAATGTCTGCATCGTTACATCCACTTCTATTTATACCGAGAAACCCGAAAACACGAGGGAGCACACAAATGCTTGCATCCCTCTCACACACTACCCTCTCAACTTGTAGAGTAGAGCGCATAGCATTTAACATGAGTAACGAATATGTCTATCTCTTTCTAACTCACCACCAGTTTTCTATATAAGCGATGCGTAAGCGAGCATCTCGATTATTGTGTTTTTAACAGTGACAGTGTAAAGTAAGAATTGTGAAAGAGAGAAAAAAATGGCTCGTACAAAGCAGACCGCTCGCAAATCAACTGGAGGCAAGGCTCCTCGCAAGCAGTTGGCCACTAAGGCAGCACGTAAAAGTGCACCAGCTACTGGCGGTGTCAAGAAACCTCATCGCTATCGCCCTGGCACTGTTGCTCTGCGTGAAATTCGTCGCTACCAGAAGAGCACTGAATTGCTTATTCGCAAGTTGCCGTTCCAGCGTCTAGTGCGTGAAATCGCTCAAGACTTCAAGACTGACCTTCGTTTCCAGAGCTCAGCTGTGATGGCACTCCAGGAAGCTAGCGAAGCCTATTTGGTTGGCCTATTCGAAGATACAAACTTGTGTGCCATCCATGCTAAGCGTGTCACAATCATGCCCAAGGACATTCAACTGGCCAGACGTATTCGCGGCGAGCGCGCTTAAATTTCTTCTCTCTGCCTTGTACATATACAAATCGCACCCAACAAATCGGTCCTTTTCAGGACCACAATATTTATAACAAGGAGATTCCTATTTTCGTTTAAACGACAATCATTTTGAATTTGAGTTGATATAAAAATAAAGGAAACGAGTATATAGGTTTATATTTACATAATAAAATGTAGGTTAGAGCAAATGTCACTAACTAGTCCTAGTCCTAGTCAAGTAATTGAGTAAGGATCTCAATATATTTTTGTTAAAGGGAAACGTTTCTTGCTTAACAAAAAAATGTGTATTTTTAAAGCGAATATCGAATGTGAACGTATCGTTAATGTGTGATACGTTTGATGTAACTTAAGATAATATATTTCTTTTCTGAGATTTTCCTTTTATTTTTATAAGCACTTCCTATTGAAGATAAAACTATATTAGTTTTTAAACATTTTAGCATTCTTCTTAATAAAATAAAGTGGCTTAGATGAAAAAATATTTTATCACTGTATTTCTTGGTGAGGGAGAAGTGTATATCGCATTATATATATAATATTACGATATGAAATGACTATATGTTTGATGCAAGTAAAGAAAATAAAACATTTTTCTTCTAATATTATCTTTATTAACATATATTTATTGTTAAGGAGAAGATTTTATTTTTACAAACCATTTTTGTATTGCGTTGCCTCGAATGCAAGTCTGCTTTCAACACCAAATGGGTTAGTTAAAATCGCATTTAAAAGATAAAGATATAAGGAATGTTCATATTAATAGTTGAATTTAACAAAAAAATTAATGAATTATTATCTGTCAACATAATTTGTTAACATTTTCATTATTATTTAATTAAAAATGCGATTTTTCCAAGATATCTTATTTTGCTATCATACAAAGTCAAACTTTAGATGGCAATTAAAAATCGTTAAATCATATTTAACAAACTGAAAACTTATTTTTTCAATTTTTCAAACATTTTGGAATATGTTCAATAAACTATTTAGTTTAAATTCCATGTATAAACTGTTTAAAAAGACAAATCAATAAAATGGTAATTGTAAACTTCTGTGTAACGAACGTTCAATAGCAAAAACATTCTCGCGTAGCCTTCCTCCTCGATTCTCACTGAAACGGGTGACCAAAATGCCATGCCGCAGCTGGCAAATTTCGATTAAACAAAAACGTTGCATTTGTTTTTATAGTGAAGAAGTAAAGAAGTGCTGAATAAAAATGTCTGATTCCGTTGTTGCAGTATCTGCGTCTCCCGTGACTCCCCAAACAGCCTCAGCTGAGAAGAAGGTAGCTGCTAAAAAGCCAGCATCCGCATCGAAGGCAAAGAAAACAACGGCTCCTCCAACACACCCACCAACTCAGCAGATGGTGGACGCATCGATACAAAATTTAAAGGAACGTGGTGGCTCATCCCTTTTGGCTATAAAGAAATATATCAGTGCCACTTACAAGTGCGATGCCCAAAAACTAGCCCCATTCATTAAGAAGTACCTGAAGAATTCAGTTGCGAATGGAAAGTTGATTCAAACAAAGGGCAAGGGTGCATCTGGTTCGTTTAAGTTGTCTGCATCTTCCAAAAAGGAGCCTAAGCCTAAAGTGTCCTCTGTAGAGAAGAAATCCAAGAAGGTAACTTCGTCGGCAGCAGCAGCTAAAAAGAAAACTATATCTGCTACCAAGAAACCAAAGGGTGTCGCTGATAAGAAGTTGTCGAAGGCTGTGGTGACCAAAAAGAGTGTTGACAAGAAGAAAGCTGAAAAAGCGAAGGCCAAAGATGCAAAGAAAGTTGGTACTATTAAAGCCAAGCCCACAACAGCAAAGGCAAAGTCAAGCGCAGCAAAGCCAAAAACTCCCAAACCTAAGACCACCAGTGCTAAGCCTAAGAAGGTTGTCGCGGCTGCGTCGCCAAAAAAAGCTGCTGCCAAGAAGCCAAAGGCAAAAACTGCGTCTGCAACAAAGAAGTAATTTCACATCGAAATATACTCTTCAGAGAGAGTATGAACAAATTTCAAAACTATGAAATTTGCTATTAAACAAAGTCCTTTTCAGGACTACAATTTTATATATCCAAGAGAAAAAATATTTTTCTACCTGTATCTTTCTTGTTGCTGTTAAAAGTAATATAAAAAGAAACGGATCCTATTTAGTCAGCAGCAATATTTGAAATATATTCGATGTTAATTTCTGTTTTCGTCAAATAGTTTTTACGTGTCCAACTTTATCATAATAAAAACGAAGACGGACTGCAGTTTGGATTTCCCGACTGGTAATCGTAGAACGTTTGTTGTAGTGGGCCAAACGAGAGGCTTCAGCAGCAATACGCTCAAAAATGTCGTTCACAAAGCTATTCATGATGCTCATGGCCTTTGACGAGATTCCAGTGTCAGGATGGACCTGCTTTAGCACTTTGTAAATGTAGATGGCGTAGCTTTCCTTCCTCTTACGCTTCTTCTTCTTATCATTCTTGGTAATATTCTTCTGGGCTTTGCCAGCCTTTTTGGCTGCCTTTCCACTTGTCTTAGGCGGCATGATTGTTATTATCCACTCAAGTTCACTTTAACTCACTTCACAAATGTTTGACAGAAGCACACAAATTGCTTAACATTTATAGGTTTTTTTTGTACAACGTTTTCATGTTTGCGAACAGCACAACTCACCCTCGTTTACCTGAAAAAGTAGGTAGTGAAAAAAGTATAAGTTGTCATATTGTTGAGAGGGCTGGGCATTCGATACTTGTTTGTGCAGTGTTAAAGTGAAAAAAAAAAGAATTTAAGAAATGTCTGGCCGTGGTAAAGGTGGAAAAGTTAAGGGAAAGGCAAAGTCGCGTTCGAACCGCGCTGGCCTTCAGTTCCCCGTTGGTCGTATTCACCGTCTTCTTCGCAAAGGCAACTATGCCGAGCGTGTTGGTGCCGGTGCTCCAGTGTACTTGGCGGCTGTTATGGAATACTTGGCCGCTGAAGTTTTGGAGTTGGCTGGTAATGCAGCCCGCGATAACAAGAAAACCAGAATTATCCCTCGCCATCTGCAATTGGCCATCCGCAACGATGAGGAGTTGAATAAACTGCTTTCAGGCGTCACTATTGCCCAGGGCGGTGTGTTGCCTAACATCCAAGCAGTTTTGTTGCCCAAGAAGACCGAAAAGAAGGCTTAAATTACTAATAACGAATTTACGCAAATCGAAACCAAACGTCCTTTTCAGGACGACCAATTTATACAAAAGAGATGACTTTTTTCATACGTAAACATTCTAAATAATATGTATATAATAAGAATAAATAAAGGGAAAATTTACAGATGGTAGACGCTGAGAAAAGTACAGTCATCGCCATTCATTTAGTCATTTAGTGTTTCTGTTCCATATTCCAAAGGTTTCAAATATGTTGAGCTGAAATATTGCTAATATTGCTGATATGTAAACTATAAATTTGGCAATGTACCCTTGAAATACACGCGAGTTTTCACCGCAGCTTAGCTAAGATTTCTGTAACATCGAATTCTTATTCGAATATGAAATATGCACAATACTTCTTTTTGATAGCTTCAAATTTTTCATAAATGTCGAAACCAAATGGTTTAACTAGACGGAATTAATTCAATTTCTCGATCATTTCGTAGCCAATACTGAACATCAGCTAAATATATGCCCAATACCGATTTGGTTTGCGAAAAATGTATATTGAATTTTATATTTTCAAGCTCTTTTAGGGAAACATGTTGGTGGTCCTGAAAAGGACCGATTGGTGCGAGTGTAAGTTGCTTTTTATACTTTCTTCTTTCCTAACCGCCAAAGCCGTACAGTGTGCGACCTTGCCTTTTCAGCGCATAGACAACATCCATGGCTGTGACTGTCTTCCTCTTGGCGTGTTCGGTGTATGTGACAGCATCACGAATAACATTTTCCAAAAAGACCTTAAGAACGCCACGAGTCTCTTCATAGATAAGTCCAGAGATTCGCTTCACGCCACCACGACGAGCTAAACGACGGATAGCTGGCTTCGTGATACCCTGGATATTATCACGCAACACTTTGCGATGACGCTTTGCACCTCCTTTACCCAAGCCTTTGCCACCTTTACCACGACCAGTCATTTTTCACTTTTTACTTTTTAATGAACACTTCACGAATGTCAGAAACAAACTAATGTCTGCATCGTTACATCCACTTCTATTTATACCGAGAAACCCGAAAACACGAGGGAGCACACAAATGCTTGCATCCCTCTCACACACTACCCTCTCAACTTGTAGAGTAGAGCGCATAGCATTTAACATGAGTAACGAATATGTCTATCTCTTTCTAACTCACCACCAGTTTTCTATATAAGCGATGCGTAAGCGAGCATCTCGATTATTGTGTTTTTAACAGTGACAGTGTAAAGTAAGAATTGTGAAAGAGAGAAAAAAATGGCTCGTACAAAGCAGACCGCTCGCAAATCAACTGGAGGCAAGGCTCCTCGCAAGCAGTTGGCCACTAAGGCAGCACGTAAAAGTGCACCAGCTACTGGCGGTGTCAAGAAACCTCATCGCTATCGCCCTGGCACTGTTGCTCTGCGTGAAATTCGTCGCTACCAGAAGAGCACTGAATTGCTTATTCGCAAGTTGCCGTTCCAGCGTCTAGTGCGTGAAATCGCTCAAGACTTCAAGACTGACCTTCGTTTCCAGAGCTCAGCTGTGATGGCACTCCAGGAAGCTAGCGAAGCCTATTTGGTTGGCCTATTCGAAGATACAAACTTGTGTGCCATCCATGCTAAGCGTGTCACAATCATGCCCAAGGACATTCAACTGGCCAGACGTATTCGCGGCGAGCGCGCTTAAATTTCTTCTCTCTGCCTTGTACATATACAAATCGCACCCAACAAATCGGTCCTTTTCAGGACCACAATATTTATAACAAGGAGATTCCTATTTTCGTTTAAACGACAATCATTTTGAATTTGAGTTGATATAAAAATAAAGGAAACGAGTATATAGGTTTATATTTACATAATAAAATGTAGGTTAGAGCAAATGTCACTAACTAGTCCTAGTCCTAGTCAAGTAATTGAGTAAGGATCTCAATATATTTTTGTTAAAGGGAAACGTTTCTTGCTTAACAAAAAAATGTGTATTTTTAAAGCGAATATCGAATGTGAACGTATCGTTAATGTGTGATACGTTTGATGTAACTTAAGATAATATATTTCTTTTCTGAGATTTTCCTTTTATTTTTATAAGCACTTCCTATTGAAGATAAAACTATATTAGTTTTTAAACATTTTAGCATTCTTCTTAATAAAATAAAGTGGCTTAGATGAAAAAATATTTTATCACTGTATTTCTTGGTGAGGGAGAAGTGTATATCGCATTATATATATAATATTACGATATGAAATGACTATATGTTTGATGCAAGTAAAGAAAATAAAACATTTTTCTTCTAATATTATCTTTATTAACATATATTTATTGTTAAGGAGAAGATTTTATTTTTACAAACCATTTTTGTATTGCGTTGCCTCGAATGCAAGTCTGCTTTCAACACCAAATGGGTTAGTTAAAATCGCATTTAAAAGATAAAGATATAAGGAATGTTCATATTAATAGTTGAATTTAACAAAAAAATTAATGAATTATTATCTGTCAACATAATTTGTTAACATTTTCATTATTATTTAATTAAAAATGCGATTTTTCCAAGATATCTTATTTTGCTATCATACAAAGTCAAACTTTAGATGGCAATTAAAAATCGTTAAATCATATTTAACAAACTGAAAACTTATTTTTTCAATTTTTCAAACATTTTGGAATATGTTCAATAAACTATTTAGTTTAAATTCCATGTATAAACTGTTTAAAAAGACAAATCAATAAAATGGTAATTGTAAACTTCTGTGTAACGAACGTTCAATACCAAAAACATTCTCGCGTAGCCTTCCTCCTCGATTCTCACTGAAACGGGTGACCAAAATGCCATGCCGCAGCTGGCAAATTTCGATTAAACAAAAACGTTGCATTTGTTTTTATAGTGAAGAAGTAAAGAAGTGCTGAATAAAAATGTCTGATTCCGTTGTTGCAGTATCTGCGTCTCCCGTGACTCCCCAAACAGCCTCAGCTGAGAAGAAGGTAGCTGCTAAAAAGCCAGCATCCGCATCGAAGGCAAAGAAAACAACGGCTCCTCCAACACACCCACCAACTCAGCAGATGGTGGACGCATCGATACAAAATTTAAAGGAACGTGGTGGCTCATCCCTTTTGGCTATAAAGAAATATATCAGTGCCACTTACAAGTGCGATGCCCAAAAACTAGCCCCATTCATTAAGAAGTACCTGAAGAATTCAGTTGCGAATGGAAAGTTGATTCAAACAAAGGGCAAGGGTGCATCTGGTTCGTTTAAGTTGTCTGCATCTTCCAAAAAGGAGCCTAAGCCTAAGGTGTCCTCTGTAGAGAAGAAATCCAAGAAGGTAACTTCGTCGGCAGCAGCAGCTAAAAAGAAAACTATATCTGCTACCAAGAAACCAAAGGGTGTCGCTGATAAGAAGTTGTCGAAGGCTGTGGTGACCAAAAAGAGTGTTGACAAGAAGAAAGCTGAAAAAGCGAAGGCCAAAGATGCAAAGAAAGTTGGTACTATTAAAGCCAAGCCCACAACAGCAAAGGCAAAGTCAAGCGCAGCAAAGCCAAAAACTCCCAAACCTAAGACCACCAGTGCTAAGCCTAAGAAGGTTGTCGCGGCTGCGTCGCCAAAAAAAGCTGCTGCCAAGAAGCCAAAGGCAAAAACTGCGTCTGCAACAAAGAAGTAATTTCACATCGAAATATACTCTTCAGAGAGAGTATGAACAAATTTCAAAACTATGAAATTTGCTATTAAACAAAGTCCTTTTCAGGACTACAATTTTATATATCCAAGAGAAAAAAAAATATTTTTCTACCTGTATCTTTCTTGTTGCTGTTAAAAGTAATATAAAAAGAAACGGATCCTATTTAGTCAGCAGCAATATTTGAAATATATTCGATGTTAATTTCTGTTTTCGTCAAATAGTTTTTACGTGTCCAACTTTATCATAATAAAAACGTAGGAAATTGTAGTGGGATATTTGTGGAGTAACGATAATTTTATAGTTTTTCTTGAATAGCAAGCAAATATATTTGCTTCAGTAAGTTTTATACAATAAGAATTAAAGGTAATCTATTCAGAATCAGAATCAGAAATTTTGTTAGCATGGAAATATTTCATATTCTTTGAAAAAAGATTTGTGGCCCTGAAAAGGGCCTTTTGCTTTTGGGTGTTCTGCATACATCAAGCTAAGATTTACTTGGAGCTAGTGTACTTGGTAACTGCCTTTGTTCCTTCACTGACAGCGTGCTTGGCCAACTCTCCGGGCAACAGAAGACGGACTGCAGTTTGGATTTCCCGACTGGTAATCGTAGAACGTTTGTTGTAGTGGGCCAAACGAGAGGCTTCAGCAGCAATACGCTCAAAAATGTCGTTCACAAAGCTATTCATGATGCTCATGGCCTTTGACGAGATTCCAGTGTCAGGATGGACCTGCTTTAGCACTTTGTAAATGTAGATGGCGTAGCTTTCCTTCCTCTTACGCTTCTTCTTCTTATCATTCTTGGTAATATTCTTCTGGGCTTTGCCAGCCTTTTTGGCTGCCTTTCCACTTGTCTTAGGCGGCATGATTGTTATTATCCACTCAAGTTCACTTTAACTCACTTCACAAATGTTTGACAGAAGCACACAAATTGCTTAACATTTATAGGTTTTTTTTGTACAACGTTTTCATGTTTGCGAACAGCACAACTCACCCTCGTTTACCTGAAAAAGTAGGTAGTGAAAAAAGTATAAGTTGTCATATTGTTGAGAGGGCTGGGCATTCGATACTTGTTTGTGCAGTGTTAAAGTGAAAAAAAAAAGAATTTAAGAAATGTCTGGCCGTGGTAAAGGTGGAAAAGTTAAGGGAAAGGCAAAGTCGCGTTCGAACCGCGCTGGCCTTCAGTTCCCCGTTGGTCGTATTCACCGTCTTCTTCGCAAAGGCAACTATGCCGAGCGTGTTGGTGCCGGTGCTCCAGTGTACTTGGCGGCTGTTATGGAATACTTGGCCGCTGAAGTTTTGGAGTTGGCTGGTAATGCAGCCCGCGATAACAAGAAAACCAGAATTATCCCTCGCCATCTGCAATTGGCCATCCGCAACGATGAGGAGTTGAATAAACTGCTTTCAGGCGTCACTATTGCCCAGGGCGGTGTGTTGCCTAACATCCAAGCAGTTTTGTTGCCCAAGAAGACCGAAAAGAAGGCTTAAATTACTAATAACGAATTTACGCAAATCGAAACCAAACGTCCTTTTCAGGACGACCAATTTATACAAAAGAGATGACTTTTTTCATACGTAAACATTCTAAATAATATGTATATGATAAGAATAAATAAAGGGAAAATTTACAGATGGTAGACGCTGAGAAAAGTACAGTCATCGCCATTCATTTAGTCATTTAGTGTTTCTGTTCCATATTCCAAAGGTTTCAAATATGTTGAGCTGAAATATTGCTAATATTGCTGATATGTAAACTATAAATTTGGCAATGTACCCTTGAAATACACGCGAGTTTTCACCGCAGCTTAGCTAAGATTTCTGTAACATCGAATTCTTATTCGAATATGAAATATGCACAATACTTCTTTTTGATAGCTTCAAATTTTTCATAAATGTCGAAACCAAATGGTTTAACTAGACGGAATTAATTCAATTTCTCGATCATTTCGTAGCCAATACTGAACATCAGCTAAATATATGCCCAATACCGATTTGGTTTGCGAAAAATGTATATTGAATTTTATATTTTCAAGCTCTTTTAGGGAAACATGTTGGTGGTCCTGAAAAGGACCGATTGGTGCGAGTGTAAGTTGCTTTTTATACTTTCTTCTTTCCTAACCGCCAAAGCCGTACAGTGTGCGACCTTGCCTTTTCAGCGCATAGACAACATCCATGGCTGTGACTGTCTTCCTCTTGGCGTGTTCGGTGTATGTGACAGCATCACGAATAACATTTTCCAAAAAGACCTTAAGAACGCCACGAGTCTCTTCATAGATAAGTCCAGAGATTCGCTTCACGCCACCACGACGAGCTAAACGACGGATAGCTGGCTTCGTGATACCCTGGATATTATCACGCAACACTTTGCGATGACGCTTTGCACCTCCTTTACCCAAGCCTTTGCCACCTTTACCACGACCAGTCATTTTTCACTTTTTACTTTTTAATGAACACTTCACGAATGTCAGAAACAAACTAATGTCTGCATCGTTACATCCACTTCTATTTATACCGAGAAACCCGAAAACACGAGGGAGCACACAAATGCTTGCATCCCTCTCACACACTACCCTCTCAACTTGTAGAGTAGAGCGCATAGCATTTAACATGAGTAACGAATATGTCTATCTCTTTCTAACTCACCACCAGTTTTCTATATAAGCGATGCGTAAGCGAGCATCTCGATTATTGTGTTTTTAACAGTGACAGTGTAAAGTAAGAATTGTGAAAGAGAGAAAAAAATGGCTCGTACAAAGCAGACCGCTCGCAAATCAACTGGAGGCAAGGCTCCTCGCAAGCAGTTGGCCACTAAGGCAGCACGTAAAAGTGCACCAGCTACTGGCGGTGTCAAGAAACCTCATCGCTATCGCCCTGGCACTGTTGCTCTGCGTGAAATTCGTCGCTACCAGAAGAGCACTGAATTGCTTATTCGCAAGTTGCCGTTCCAGCGTCTAGTGCGTGAAATCGCTCAAGACTTCAAGACTGACCTTCGTTTCCAGAGCTCAGCTGTGATGGCACTCCAGGAAGCTAGCGAAGCCTATTTGGTTGGCCTATTCGAAGATACAAACTTGTGTGCCATCCATGCTAAGCGTGTCACAATCATGCCCAAGGACATTCAACTGGCCAGACGTATTCGCGGCGAGCGCGCTTAAATTTCTTCTCTCTGCCTTGTACATATACAAATCGCACCCAACAAATCGGTCCTTTTCAGGACCACAATATTTATAACAAGGAGATTCCTATTTTCGTTTAAACGACAATCATTTTGAATTTGAGTTGATATAAAAATAAAGGAAACGAGTATATAGGTTTATATTTACATAATAAAATGTAGGTTAGAGCAAATGTCACTAACTAGTCCTAGTCCTAGTCAAGTAATTGAGTAAGGATCTCAATATATTTTTGTTAAAGGGAAACGTTTCTTGCTTAACAAAAAAATGTGTATTTTTAAAGCGAATATCGAATGTGAACGTATCGTTAATGTGTGATACGTTTGATGTAACTTAAGATAATATATTTCTTTTCTGAGATTTTCCTTTTATTTTTATAAGCACTTCCTATTGAAGATAAAACTATATTAGTTTTTAAACATTTTAGCATTCTTCTTAATAAAATAAAGTGGCTTAGATGAAAAAATATTTTATCACTGTATTTCTTGGTGAGGGAGAAGTGTATATCGCATTATATATATAATATTACGATATGAAATGACTATATGTTTGATGCAAGTAAAGAAAATAAAACATTTTTCTTCTAATATTATCTTTATTAACATATATTTATTGTTAAGGAGAAGATTTTATTTTTACAAACCATTTTTGTATTGCGTTGCCTCGAATGCAAGTCTGCTTTCAACACCAAATGGGTTAGTTAAAATCGCATTTAAAAGATAAAGATATAAGGAATGTTCATATTAATAGTTGAATTTAACAAAAAAATTAATGAATTATTATCTGTCAACATAATTTGTTAACATTTTCATTATTATTTAATTAAAAATGCGATTTTTCCAAGATATCTTATTTTGCTATCATACAAAGTCAAACTTTAGATGGCAATTAAAAATCGTTAAATCATATTTAACAAACTGAAAACTTATTTTTTCAATTTTTCAAACATTTTGGAATATGTTCAATAAACTATTTAGTTTAAATTCCATGTATAAACTGTTTAAAAAGACAAATCAATAAAATGGTAATTGTAAACTTCTGTGTAACGAACGTTCAATAGCAAAAACATTCTCGCGTAGCCTTCCTCCTCGATTCTCACTGAAACGGGTGACCAAAATGCCATGCCGCAGCTGGCAAATTTCGATTAAACAAAAACGTTGCATTTGTTTTTATAGTGAAGAAGTAAAGAAGTGCTGAATAAAAATGTCTGATTCCGTTGTTGCAGTATCTGCGTCTCCCGTGACTCCCCAAACAGCCTCAGCTGAGAAGAAGGTAGCTGCTAAAAAGCCAGCATCCGCATCGAAGGCAAAGAAAACAACGGCTCCTCCAACACACCCACCAACTCAGCAGATGGTGGACGCATCGATACAAAATTTAAAGGAACGTGGTGGCTCATCCCTTTTGGCTATAAAGAAATATATCAGTGCCACTTACAAGTGCGATGCCCAAAAACTAGCCCCATTCATTAAGAAGTACCTGAAGAATTCAGTTGCGAATGGAAAGTTGATTCAAACAAAGGGCAAGGGTGCATCTGGTTCGTTTAAGTTGTCTGCATCTTCCAAAAAGGAGCCTAAGCCTAAAGTGTCCTCTGTAGAGAAGAAATCCAAGAAGGTAACTTCGTCGGCAGCAGCAGCTAAAAAGAAAACTATATCTGCTACCAAGAAACCAAAGGGTGTCGCTGATAAGAAGTTGTCGAAGGCTGTGGTGACCAAAAAGAGTGTTGACAAGAAGAAAGCTGAAAAAGCGAAGGCCAAAGATGCAAAGAAAGTTGGTACTATTAAAGCCAAGCCCACAACAGCAAAGGCAAAGTCAAGCGCAGCAAAGCCAAAAACTCCCAAACCTAAGACCACCAGTGCTAAGCCTAAGAAGGTTGTCGCGGCTGCGTCGCCAAAAAAAGCTGCTGCCAAGAAGCCAAAGGCAAAAACTGCGTCTGCAACAAAGAAGTAATTTCACATCGAAATATACTCTTCAGAGAGAGTATGAACAAATTTCAAAACTATGAAATTTGCTATTAAACAAAGTCCTTTTCAGGACTACAATTTTATATATCCAAGAGAAAAAATATTTTTCTACCTGTATCTTTCTTGTTGCTGTTAAAAGTAATATAAAAAGAAACGGATCCTATTTAGTCAGCAGCAATATTTGAAATATATTCGATGTTAATTTCTGTTTTCGTCAAATAGTTTTTACGTGTCCAACTTTATCATAATAAAAACGTAGGAAATTGTAGTGGGATATTTGTGGAGTAACGATAATTTTATAGTTTTTCTTGAATAGCAAGCAAATATATTTGCTTCAGTAAGTTTTATACAATAAGAATTAAAGGTAATCTATTCAGAATCAGAATCAGAAATTTTGTTAGCATGGAAATATTTCATATTCTTTGAAAAAAGATTTGTGGCCCTGAAAAGGGCCTTTTGCTTTTGGGTGTTCTGCATACATCAAGCTAAGATTTACTTGGAGCTAGTGTACTTGGTAACTGCCTTTGTTCCTTCACTGACAGCGTGCTTGGCCAACTCTCCGGGCAACAGAAGACGGACTGCAGTTTGGATTTCCCGACTGGTAATCGTAGAACGTTTGTTGTAGTGGGCCAAACGAGAGGCTTCAGCAGCAATACGCTCAAAAATGTCGTTCACAAAGCTATTCATGATGCTCATGGCCTTTGACGAGATTCCAGTGTCAGGATGGACCTGCTTTAGCACTTTGTAAATGTAGATGGCGTAGCTTTCCTTCCTCTTACGCTTCTTCTTCTTATCATTCTTGGTAATATTCTTCTGGGCTTTGCCAGCCTTTTTGGCTGCCTTTCCACTTGTCTTAGGCGGCATGATTGTTATTATCCACTCAAGTTCACTTTAACTCACTTCACAAATGTTTGACAGAAGCACACAAATTGCTTAACATTTATAGGTTTTTTTTGTACAACGTTTTCATGTTTGCGAACAGCACAACTCACCCTCGTTTACCTGAAAAAGTAGGTAGTGAAAAAAGTATAAGTTGTCATATTGTTGAGAGGGCTGGGCATTCGATACTTGTTTGTGCAGTGTTAAAGTGAAAAAAAAAAGAATTTAAGAAATGTCTGGCCGTGGTAAAGGTGGAAAAGTTAAGGGAAAGGCAAAGTCGCGTTCGAACCGCGCTGGCCTTCAGTTCCCCGTTGGTCGTATTCACCGTCTTCTTCGCAAAGGCAACTATGCCGAGCGTGTTGGTGCCGGTGCTCCAGTGTACTTGGCGGCTGTTATGGAATACTTGGCCGCTGAAGTTTTGGAGTTGGCTGGTAATGCAGCCCGCGATAACAAGAAAACCAGAATTATCCCTCGCCATCTGCAATTGGCCATCCGCAACGATGAGGAGTTGAATAAACTGCTTTCAGGCGTCACTATTGCCCAGGGCGGTGTGTTGCCTAACATCCAAGCAGTTTTGTTGCCCAAGAAGACCGAAAAGAAGGCTTAAATTACTAATAACGAATTTACGCAAATCGAAACCAAACGTCCTTTTCAGGACGACCAATTTATACAAAAGAGATGACTTTTTTCATACGTAAACATTCTAAATAATATGTATATAATAAGAATAAATAAAGGGAAAATTTACAGATGGTAGACGCTGAGAAAAGTACAGTCATCGCCATTCATTTAGTCATTTAGTGTTTCTGTTCCATATTCCAAAGGTTTCAAATATGTTGAGCTGAAATATTGCTAATATTGCTGATATGTAAACTATAAATTTGGCAATGTACCCTTGAAATACACGCGAGTTTTCACCGCAGCTTAGCTAAGATTTCTGTAACATCGAATTCTTATTCGAATATGAAATATGCACAATACTTCTTTTTGATAGCTTCAAATTTTTCATAAATGTCGAAACCAAATGGTTTAACTAGACGGAATTAATTCAATTTCTCGATCATTTCGTAGCCAATACTGAACATCAGCTAAATATATGCCCAATACCGATTTGGTTTGCGAAAAATGTATATTGAATTTTATATTTTCAAGCTCTTTTAGGGAAACATGTTGGTGGTCCTGAAAAGGACCGATTGGTGCGAGTGTAAGTTGCTTTTTATACTTTCTTCTTTCCTAACCGCCAAAGCCGTACAGTGTGCGACCTTGCCTTTTCAGCGCATAGACAACATCCATGGCTGTGACTGTCTTCCTCTTGGCGTGTTCGGTGTATGTGACAGCATCACGAATAACATTTTCCAAAAAGACCTTAAGAACGCCACGAGTCTCTTCATAGATAAGTCCAGAGATTCGCTTCACGCCACCACGACGAGCTAAACGACGGATAGCTGGCTTCGTGATACCCTGGATATTATCACGCAACACTTTGCGATGACGCTTTGCACCTCCTTTACCCAAGCCTTTGCCACCTTTACCACGACCAGTCATTTTTCACTTTTTACTTTTTAATGAACACTTCACGAATGTCAGAAACAAACTAATGTCTGCATCGTTACATCCACTTCTATTTATACCGAGAAACCCGAAAACACGAGGGAGCACACAAATGCTTGCATCCCTCTCACACACTACCCTCTCAACTTGTAGAGTAGAGCGCATAGCATTTAACATGAGTAACGAATATGTCTATCTCTTTCTAACTCACCACCAGTTTTCTATATAAGCGATGCGTAAGCGAGCATCTCGATTATTGTGTTTTTAACAGTGACAGTGTAAAGTAAGAATTGTGAAAGAGAGAAAAAAATGGCTCGTACAAAGCAGACCGCTCGCAAATCAACTGGAGGCAAGGCTCCTCGCAAGCAGTTGGCCACTAAGGCAGCACGTAAAAGTGCACCAGCTACTGGCGGTGTCAAGAAACCTCATCGCTATCGCCCTGGCACTGTTGCTCTGCGTGAAATTCGTCGCTACCAGAAGAGCACTGAATTGCTTATTCGCAAGTTGCCGTTCCAGCGTCTAGTGCGTGAAATCGCTCAAGACTTCAAGACTGACCTTCGTTTCCAGAGCTCAGCTGTGATGGCACTCCAGGAAGCTAGCGAAGCCTATTTGGTTGGCCTATTCGAAGATACAAACTTGTGTGCCATCCATGCTAAGCGTGTCACAATCATGCCCAAGGACATTCAACTGGCCAGACGTATTCGCGGCGAGCGCGCTTAAATTTCTTCTCTCTGCCTTGTACATATACAAATCGCACCCAACAAATCGGTCCTTTTCAGGACCACAATATTTATAACAAGGAGATTCCTATTTTCGTTTAAACGACAATCATTTTGAATTTGAGTTGATATAAAAATAAAGGAAACGAGTATATAGGTTTATATTTACATAATAAAATGTAGGTTAGAGCAATATTGAAGGTACACGCGTTAACTAGTCCTAGTCCTAGTCAAGTAATTGAGTAAGGATCTCAATATATTTTTGTTAAAGGGAAACGTTTCTTGCTTAACAAAAAAATGTGTATTTTTAAAGCGAATATCGAATGTGAACGTATCTATCGTTAATGTGTGATACGTTTGATGTAACTTAAGATAATATATTTCTTTTCTGAGATTTTCCTTTTATTTTTATAAGCACTTCCTATTGAAGATAAAACTATATTAGTTTTTAAACATTTTAGCATTCTTCTTAATAAAATAAAGTGGCTTAGATGAAAAAATATTTTATCACTGTATTTCTTGGTGAGGGAGAAGTGTATATCGCATTATATATATAATATTACGATATGAAATGACTATATGTTTGATGCAAGTAAAGAAAATAAAACATTTTTCTTCTAATATTATCTTTATTAACATATATTTATTGTTAAGGAGAAGATTTTATTTTTACAAACCATTTTTGTATTGCGTTGCCTCGAATGCAAGTCTGCTTTCAACACCAAATGGGTTAGTTAAAATCGCATTTAAAAGATAAAGATATAAGGAATGTTCATATTAATAGTTGAATTTAACAAAAAAATTAATGAATTATTATCTGTCAACATAATTTGTTAACATTTTCATTATTATTTAATTAAAAATGCGATTTTTCCAAGATATCTTATTTTGCTATCATACAAAGTCAAACTTTAGATGGCAATTAAAAATCGTTAAATCATATTTAACAAACTGAAAACTTATTTTTTCAATTTTTCAAACATTTTGGAATATGTTCAATAAACTATTTAGTTTAAATTCCATGTATAAACTGTTTAAAAAGACAAATCAATAAAATGGTAATTGTAAACTTCTGTGTAACGAACGTTCAATACCAAAAACATTCTCGCGTAGCCTTCCTCCTCGATTCTCACTGAAACGGGTGACCAAAATGCCATGCCGCAGCTGGCAAATTTCGATTAAACAAAAACGTTGCATTTGTTTTTATAGTGAAGAAGTAAAGAAGTGCTGAATAAAAATGTCTGATTCCGTTGTTGCAGTATCTGCGTCTCCCGTGACTCCCCAAACAGCCTCAGCTGAGAAGAAGGTAGCTGCTAAAAAGCCAGCATCCGCATCCGCATCGAAGGCAAAGAAAACAACGGCTCCTCCAACACACCCACCAACTCAGCAGATGGTGGACGCATCGATACAAAATTTAAAGGAACGTGGTGGCTCATCCCTTTTGGCTATAAAGAAATATATCAGTGCCACTTACAAGTGCGATGCCCAAAAACTAGCCCCATTCATTAAGAAGTACCTGAAGAATTCAGTTGCGAATGGAAAGTTGATTCAAACAAAGGGCAAGGGTGCATCTGGTTCGTTTAAGTTGTCTGCATCTTCCAAAAAGGAGCCTAAGCCTAAGGTGTCCTCTGTAGAGAAGAAATCCAAGAAGGTAACTTCGTCGGCAGCAGCAGCTAAAAAGAAAACTATATCTGCTACCAAGAAACCAAAGGGTGTCGCTGATAAGAAGTTGTCGAAGGCTGTGGTGACCAAAAAGAGTGTTGACAAGAAGAAAGCTGAAAAAGCGAAGGCCAAAGATGCAAAGAAAGTTGGTACTATTAAAGCCAAGCCCACAACAGCAAAGGCAAAGTCAAGCGCAGCAAAGCCAAAAACTCCCAAACCTAAGACCACCAGTGCTAAGCCTAAGAAGGTTGTCGCGGCTGCGTCGCCAAAAAAAGCTGCTGCCAAGAAGCCAAAGGCAAAAACTGCGTCTGCAACAAAGAAGTAATTTCACATCGAAATATACTCTTCAGACAGAGTATGAACAAATTTCAAAACTATGAAATTTGCTATTAAACAAAGTCCTTTTCAGGACTACAATTTTATATATCCAAGAGAAAAAAAATATTTTTCTACCTGTATCTTTCTTGTTGCTGTTAAAAGTAATATAAAAAGAAACGGATCCTATTTAGTCAGCAGCAATATTTGAAATATATTCGATGTTAATTTCTGTTTTCGTCAAATAGTTTTTACGTGTCCAACTTTATCATAATAAAAACGTAGGAAATTGTAGTGGGATATTTGTGGAGTAACGATAATTTTATAGTTTTTCTTGAATAGCAAGCAAATATATTTGCTTCAGTAAGTTTTATACAATAAGAATTAAAGGTAATCTATTCAGAATCAGAATCAGAAATTTTGTTAGCATGGAAATATTTCATATTCTTTGAAAAAAGATTTGTGGCCCTGAAAAGGGCCTTTTGCTTTTGGGTGTTCTGCATACATCAAGCTAAGATTTACTTGGAGCTAGTGTACTTGGTAACTGCCTTTGTTCCTTCACTGACAGCGTACGCTCAAAAATGTCGTTCACAAAGCTATTCATGATGCTCATGGCCTTTGACGAGATTCCAGTGTCAGGATGGACCTGCTTTAGCACTTTGTAAATGTAGATGGCGTAGCTTTCCTTCCTCTTACGCTTCTTCTTCTTATCATTCTTGGTAATATTCTTCTGGGCTTTGCCAGCCTTTTTGGCTGCCTTTCCACTTGTCTTAGGCGGCATGATTGTTATTATTCACTCAAGTTCACTTTAACTCACTTCACAAATGTTTGACAGAAGCACACAAATTGCTTAACATTTATAGGTTTTTTTTGTACAACGTTTTCATGTTTGCGAACAGCACAACTCACCCTCGTTTACCTGAAAAAGTAGGTAGTGAAAAAAGTATAAGTTGTCATATTGTTGAGAGGGCTGGGCATTCGATACTTGTTTGTGCAGTGTTAAAGTGAAAAAAAAAAGAATTTAAGAAATGTCTGGCCGTGGTAAAGGTGGAAAAGTTAAGGGAAAGGCAAAGTCGCGTTCGAACCGCGCTGGCCTTCAGTTCCCCGTTGGTCGTATTCACCGTCTTCTTCGCAAAGGCAACTATGCCGAGCGTGTTGGTGCCGGTGCTCCAGTGTACTTGGCGGCTGTTATGGAATACTTGGCCGCTGAAGTTTTGGAGTTGGCTGGTAATGCAGCCCGCGATAACAAGAAAACCAGAATTATCCCTCGCCATCTGCAATTGGCCATCCGCAACGATGAGGAGTTGAATAAACTGCTTTCAGGCGTCACTATTGCCCAGGGCGGTGTGTTGCCTAACATCCAAGCAGTTTTGTTGCCCAAGAAGACCGAAAAGAAGGCTTAAATTACTAATAACGAATTTACGCAAATCGAAACCAAACGTCCTTTTCAGGACGACCAATTTATACAAAAGAGATGACTTTTTTCATACGTAAACATTCTAAATAATATGTATATAATAAGAATAAATAAAGGGAAAATTTACAGATGGTAGACGCTGAGAAAAGTACAGTCATCGCCATTCATTTAGTCATTTAGTGTTTCTGTTCCATATTCCAAAGGTTTCAAATATGTTGAGCTGAAATATTGCTAATATTGCTGATATGTAAACTATAAATTTGGCAATGTACCCTTGAAATACACGCGAGTTTTCACCGCAGCTTAGCTAAGATTTCTGTAACATCGAATTCTTATTCGAATATGAAATATGCACAATACTTCTTTTTGATAGCTTCAAATTTTTCATAAATGTCGAAACCAAATGGTTTAACTAGACGGAATTAATTCAATTTCTCGATCATTTCGTAGCCAATACTGAACATCAGCTAAATATATGCCCAATACCGATTTGGTTTGCGAAAAATGTATATTGAATTTTATATTTTCAAGCTCTTTTAGGGAAACATGATGGTGGTCCTGAAAAGGACCGATTGGTGCGAGTGTAAGTTGCTTTTTATACTTTCTTCTTTCCTAACCGCCAAAGCCGTACAGTGTGCGACCTTGCCTTTTCAGCGCATAGACAACATCCATGGCTGTGACTGTCTTCCTCTTGGCGTGTTCGGTGTATGTGACAGCATCACGAATAACATTTTCCAAAAAGACCTTAAGAACGCCACGAGTTTCTTCATAGATAAGTCCAGAGATTCGCTTCACGCCACCACGACGAGCTAAACGACGGATAGCTGGCTTCGTGATACCCTGGATATTATCACGCAACACTTTGCGATGACGCTTTGCACCTCCTTTACCCAAGCCTTTGCCACCTTTACCACGACCAGTCATTTTTCACTTTTTACTTTTTAATGAACACTTCACGAATGTCAGAAACAAACTAATGTCTGCATCGTTACATCCACTTCTATTTATACCGAGAAACCCGAAAACACGAGGGAGCACACAAATGCTTGCATCCCTCTCACACACTACCCTCTCAACTTGTAGAGTAGAGCGCATAGCATTTAACATGAGTAACGAATATGTCTATCTCTTTCTAACTCACCACCAGTTTTCTATATAAGCGATGCGTAAGCGAGCATCTCGATTATTGTGTTTTTAACAGTGACAGTGTAAAGTAAGAATTGTGAAAGAGAGAAAAAAATGGCTCGTACAAAGCAGACCGCTCGCAAATCAACTGGAGGCAAGGCTCCTCGCAAGCAGTTGGCCACTAAGGCAGCACGTAAAAGTGCACCAGCTACTGGCGGTGTCAAGAAACCTCATCGCTATCGCCCTGGCACTGTTGCTCTGCGTGAAATTCGTCGCTACCAGAAGAGCACTGAATTGCTTATTCGCAAGTTGCCGTTCCAGCGTCTAGTGCGTGAAATCGCTCAAGACTTCAAGACTGACCTTCGTTTCCAGAGCTCAGCTGTGATGGCACTCCAGGAAGCTAGCGAAGCCTATTTGGTTGGCCTATTCGAAGATACAAACTTGTGTGCCATCCATGCTAAGCGTGTCACAATCATGCCCAAGGACATTCAACTGGCCAGACGTATTCGCGGCGAGCGCGCTTAAATTTCTTCTCTCTGCCTTGTACATATACAAATCGCACCCAACAAATCGGTCCTTTTCAGGACCACAATATTTATAACAAGGAGATTCCTATTTTCGTTTAAACGACAATCATTTTGAATTTGAGTTGATATAAAAATAAAGGAAACGAGTATATAGGTTTATATTTACATAATAAAATGTAGGTTAGAGCAAATGTGTTTTATAATTGAAGGTACACGCGTTTATTTTCACTAACTAGTCCTAGTCCTAGTCAAGTAATTGAGCAAGGATCTCAATATATTTTTGTTAAAGGGAAACGTTTCTTGCTTAATAAAAAAATGTGTATTTTTAAAGCGAATATCGAATGTGAACGTATCTATCGTTAATGTGTGATACGTTTGATGTAACTTAAGATAATATATTTCTTTTCTGAGATTTTCCTTTTATTTTTATAAGCACTTCCTATTGAAGATAAAACTATATTAGTTTTTAAACATTTTAGCATTCTTCTTAATAAAATAAAGTGGCTTAGATGAAAAAATATTTTATCACTGTATTTCTTGGTGAGGGAGAAGTGTATATCGCATTATATATATAATATTACGATATGAAATGACTATATGTTTGATGCAAGTAAAGAAAATAAAACATTTTTCTTCTAATATTATCTTTATTAACATATATTTATTGTTAAGGAGAAGATTTTATTTTTACAAACCATTTTTGTATTGCGTTGCCTCGAATGCAAGTCTGCTTTCAACACCAAATGGGTTAGTTAAAATCGCATTTAAAAGATAAAGATATAAGGAATGTTCATATTAATAGTTGAATTTAACAAAAAAATTAATGAATTATTATCTGTCAACATAATTTGTTAACATTTTCATTATTATTTAATTAAAAATGCGATTTTTCCAAGATATCTTATTTTGCTATCATACAAAGTCAAACTTTAGATGGCAATTAAAAATCGTTAAATCATATTTAACAAACTGAAAACTTATTTTTTCAATTTTTCAAACATTTTGGAATATGTTCAACAAACTATTTAGTTTAAATTCCATGTATAAACTGTTTAAAAAGACAAATCAATAAAATGGTAATTGTAAACTTCTGTGTAACGAACGTTCAATAGCAAAAACATTCTCGCGTAGCCTTCCTCCTCGATTCTCACTGAAACGGGTGACCAAAATGCCATGCCGCAGCTGGCAAATTTCGATTAAACAAAAACGTTGCATTTGTTTTTATAGTGAAGAAGTAAAGAAGTGCTGAATAAAAATGTCTGATTCCGTTGTTGCAGTATCTGCGTCTCCCGTGACTCCCCAAACAGCCTCAGCTGAGAAGAAGGTAGCTGCTAAAAAGCCAGCATCCGCATCGAAGGCAAAGAAAACAACGGCTCCTCCAACACACCCACCAACTCAGCAGATGGTGGACGCATCGATACAAAATTTAAAGGAACGTGGTGGCTCATCCCTTTTGGCTATAAAGAAATATATCAGTGCCACTTACAAGTGCGATGCCCAAAAACTAGCCCCATTCATTAAGAAGTACCTGAAGAATTCAGTTGCGAATGGAAAGTTGATTCAAACAAAGGGCAAGGGTGCATCTGGTTCGTTTAAGTTGTCTGCATCTTCCAAAAAGGAGCCTAAGCCTAAGGTGTCCTCTGTAGAGAAGAAATCCAAGAAGGTAACTTCGTCGGCAGCAGCAGCTAAAAAGAAAACTATATCTGCTACCAAGAAACCAAAGGGTGTCGCTGATAAGAAGTTGTCGAAGGCTGTGGTGACCAAAAAGAGTGTTGACAAGAAGAAAGCTGAAAAAGCGAAGGCCAAAGATGCAAAGAAAGTTGGTACTATTAAAGCCAAGCCCACAACAGCAAAGGCAAAGTCAAGCGCAGCAAAGCCAAAAACTCCCAAACCTAAGACCACCAGTGCTAAGCCTAAGAAGGTTGTCGCGGCTGCGTCGCCAAAAAAAGCTGCTGCCAAGAAGCCAAAGGCAAAAACTGCGTCTGCAACAAAGAAGTAATTTCACATCGAAATATACTCTTCAGACAGAGTATGAATAAATTTCAAAACTATGAAATTTGCTATTAAACAAAGTCCTTTTCAGGACTACAATTTTATATATCCAAGAGAAAAAATATTTTTCTACCTGTATCTTTCTTGTTGCTGTTAAAAGTAATATAAAAAGAAACGGATCCTATTTAGTCAGCAGCAATATTTGAAATATATTCGATGTTAATTTCTGTTTTCGTCAAATAGTTTTTACGTGTCCAACTTTATCATAATAAAAACGTAGGAAATTGTAGTGGGATATTTGTGGAGTAACGATAATTTTATAGTTTTTCTTGAATAGCAAGCAAATATATTTGCTTCAGTAAGTTTTATACAATAAGAATTAAAGGTAATCTATTCAGAATCAGAATCAGAAATTTTGTTAGCATGGAAATATTTCATATTCTTTGAAAAAAGATTTGTGGCCCTGAAAAGGGCCTTTTGCTTTTGGGTGTTCTGCATACATCAAGCTAAGATTTACTTGGAGCTAGTGTACTTGGTAACTGCCTTTGTTCCTTCACTGACAGCGTGCTTGGCCAACTCTCCGGGCAACAGAAGACGGACTGCAGTTTGGATTTCCCGACTGGTAATCGTAGAACGTTTGTTGTAGTGGGCCAAACGAGAGGCTTCAGCAGCAATACGCTCAAAAATGTCGTTCACAAAGCTATTCATGATGCTCATGGCCTTTGACGAGATTCCAGTGTCAGGATGGACCTGCTTTAGCACTTTGTAAATGTAGATGGCGTAGCTTTCCTTCCTCTTACGCTTCTTCTTCTTATCATTCTTGGTAATATTCTTCTGGGCTTTGCCAGCCTTTTTGGCTGCCTTTCCACTTGTCTTAGGCGGCATGATTGTTATTATTCACTCAAGTTCACTTTAACTCACTTCACAAATGTTTGACAGAAGCACACAAATTGCTTAACATTTATAGGTTTTTTTTGTACAACGTTTTCATGTTTGCGAACAGCACAACTCACCCTCGTTTACCTGAAAAAGTAGGTAGTGAAAAAAGTATAAGTTGTCATATTGTTGAGAGGGCTGGGCATTCGATACTTGTTTGTGCAGTGTTAAAGTGAAAAAAAAAGAATTTAAGAAATGTCTGGCCGTGGTAAAGGTGGAAAAGTTAAGGGAAAGGCAAAGTCGCGTTCGAACCGCGCTGGCCTTCAGTTCCCCGTTGGTCGTATTCACCGTCTTCTTCGCAAAGGCAACTATGCCGAGCGTGTTGGTGCCGGTGCTCCAGTGTACTTGGCGGCTGTTATGGAATACTTGGCCGCTGAAGTTTTGGAGTTGGCTGGTAATGCAGCCCGCGATAACAAGAAAACTAGAATTATCCCTCGCCATCTGCAATTGGCCATCCGCAACGATGAGGAGTTGAATAAACTGCTTTCAGGCGTCACTATTGCCCAGGGCGGTGTGTTGCCTAACATCCAAGCAGTTTTGTTGCCCAAGAAGACCGAAAAGAAGGCTTAAATTACTAATAACGAATTTACGCAAATCGAAACCAAACGTCCTTTTCAGGACGACCAATTTATACAAAAGAGATGACTTTTTTCATACGTAAACATTCTAAATAATATGTATATAATAAGAATAAATAAAGGGAAAATTTACAGATGGTAGACGCTGAGAAAAGTACAGTCATCGCCATTCATTTAGTCATTTAGTGTTTCTGTTCCATATTCCAAAGGTTTCAAATATGTTGAGCTGAAATATTGCTAATATTGCTGATATGTAAACTATAAATTTGGCAATGTACCCTTGAAATACACGCGAGTTTTCACCACAGCTTAGCTAAGATTTCTGTAACATCGAATATGAAATATGCACTTCTTTTTGATAGCTTCAAATTTTTCATAAATGTCGAAACCAAATGGTTTAACTAGACGGAATTAATTCAATTTCTTGATCATTTCGTAGCCAATACTGAACATCAGCTAAATATATGCCCAATACCGATTTGGTTTGCGAAAAATGTATATTGAATTTTATATTTTCAAGCTCTTTTAGGGAAACATGTTGGTGGTCCTGAAAAGGACCGATTGGTGCGAGTGTAAGTTGCTTTTTATACTTTCTTCTTTCCTAACCGCCAAAGCCGTACAGTGTGCGACCTTGCCTTTTCAGCGCATAGACAACATCCATGGCTGTGACTGTCTTCCTCTTGGCGTGTTCGGTGTATGTGACAGCATCACGAATAACATTTTCCAAAAAGACCTTAAGAACGCCACGAGTTTCTTCATAGATAAGTCCAGAGATTCGCTTCACGCCACCACGACGAGCTAAACGACGGATAGCTGGCTTCGTGATACCCTGGATATTATCACGCAACACTTTGCGATGACGCTTTGCACCTCCTTTACCCAAGCCTTTGCCACCTTTACCACGACCAGTCATTTTTCACTTTTTACTTTTTAATGAACACTTCACGAATGTCAGAAACAAACTAATGTCTGCATCGTTACATCCACTTCTATTTATACCGAGAAACCCGAAAACACGAGGGAGCACACAAATGCTTGCATCCCTCTCACACACTACCCTCTCAACTTGTAGAGTAGAGCGCATAGCATTTAACATGAGTAACGAATATGTCTATCTCTTTCTAACTCACCACCAGTTTTCTATATAAGCGATGCGTAAGCGAGCATCTCGATTATTGTGTTTTTAACAGTGACAGTGTAAAGTAAGAATTGTGAAAGAGAGAAAAAAATGGCTCGTACAAAGCAGACCGCTCGCAAATCAACTGGAGGCAAGGCTCCTCGCAAGCAGTTGGCCACTAAGGCAGCACGTAAAAGTGCACCAGCTACTGGCGGTGTCAAGAAACCTCATCGCTATCGCCCTGGCACTGTTGCTCTGCGTGAAATTCGTCGCTACCAGAAGAGCACTGAATTGCTTATTCGCAAGTTGCCGTTCCAGCGTCTAGTGCGTGAAATCGCTCAAGACTTCAAGACTGACCTTCGTTTCCAGAGCTCAGCTGTGATGGCACTCCAGGAAGCTAGCGAAGCCTATTTGGTTGGCCTATTCGAAGATACAAACTTGTGTGCCATCCATGCTAAGCGTGTCACAATCATGCCCAAGGACATTCAACTGGCCAGACGTATTCGCGGCGAGCGCGCTTAAATTTCTTCTCTCTGCCTTGTACATATACAAATCGCACCCAACAAATCGGTCCTTTTCAGGACCACAATATTTATAACAAGGAGATTCCTATTTTCGTTTAAACGACAATCATTTTGAATTTGAGTTGATATAAAAATAAAGGAAACGAGTATATAGGTTTATATTTACATAATAAAATGTAGGTTAGAGCAAATGTGTTTTATAATTGAAGGTACACGCGTTTATTTTCACTAACTAGTCCTAGTCCTAGTCAAGTAATTGAGTAAGGATCTCAATATATTTTTGTTAAAGGGAAACGTTTCTTGCTTAATAAAAAAATGTGTATTTTTAAAGCGAATATCGAATGTGAACGTATCGTTAATGTGTGATACGTTTGATGTAACTTAAGATAATATATTTCTTTTCTGAGATTTTCCTTTTATTTTTATAAGCACTTCCTATTGAAGATAAAACTATATTAGTTTTTAAACATTTTAGCATTCTTCTTAATAAAATAAAGTGGCTTACATGAAAAAATATTTTATCACTGTATTTCTTGGTGAAGGAGAAGTGTATATCGAATTATATATATAATATTACGATATGAAATGACTATATGTTTGATGCAAGTAACGAAAATAAAACATTTTTCTTCTAATATTATCTTTATTAACATATATTTATTGTTAAGGAGAAGATTTTATTTTTACAAACCATTTTTGTATTGCGTTGCCTCGAATGCAAGTCTGCTTTCAACACCAAATGGGTTAGTTAAAATCGCATTTAAAAGAGAAAGATATAAGGAATGTTCATATTAATAGTTGAATTTGACAAAAAAATTAATGAATTATTATCTGTCAACATAATTTGTTAACATTTTCATTATTATTTAATTAAAAATGCGATTTTTCCAAGATATCTTATTTTGCTATCATACAATGTCAAACTTTAGATGGCAATTAAAAATCGTTAAATCATATTTAACAAACTGAGAACTTATTTTTTCAATTTTTCAAACATTTTGGAATATGTTCAATTAACTATTTAGTTTAAATTCCATGTATAAATTGTTCAAAAAGATAAATCAATAAAATGGTAATTGTAAACTTCTGTGTAACGAACGTTCAATAGCAAAAACATTCTCGCGTAGCCTTCCTCCTCGATTCTCACTGAAACGGGTGACCAAAATGCCATGCCGCAGCTGGCAAATTTCGATTAAACAAAAACGTTGCATTTGTTTTTATAGTGAAGAAGTAAAGAAGTGCTGAATAAAAATGTCTGATTCCGTTGTTGCAGTATCTGCGTCTCCCGTGACTCCCCAAACAGCCTCAGCTGAGAAGAAGGTAGCTGCTAAAAAGCCAGCATCCGCATCCGCATCGAAGGCAAAGAAAACAACGGCTCCTCCAACACACCCACCAACTCAGCAGATGGTGGATGCATCGATACAAAATTTAAAGGAACGTGGTGGCTCATCCCTTTTGGCTATAAAGAAATATATCAGTGCCACTTACAAGTGCGATGCCCAAAAACTAGCCCCATTCATTAAGAAGTACCTGAAGAATTCAGTTGCGAATGGAAAGTTGATTCAAACAAAGGGCAAGGGTGCATCTGGTTCGTTTAAGTTGTCTGCATCTTCCAAAAAGGAGCCTAAGCCTAAGGTGTCCTCTGTAGAGAAGAAATCCAAGAAGGTAACTTCGTCGGCAGCAGCAGCTAAAAAGAAAACTATATCTGCTACCAAGAAACCAAAGGGTGTCGCTGATAAGAAGTTGTCGAAGGCTGTGGTGACCAAAAAGAGTGTTGACAAGAAGAAAGCTGAAAAAGCGAAGGCCAAAGATGCAAAGAAAGTTGGTACTATTAAAGCCAAGCCCACAACAGCAAAGGCAAAGTCAAGCGCAGCAAAGCCAAAAACTCCCAAACCTAAGACCACCAGTGCTAAGCCTAAGAAGGTTGTCGCGGCTGCGTCGCCAAAAAAAGCTGCTGCCAAGAAGCCAAAGGCAAAAACTGCGTCTGCAACAAAGAAGTAATTTCACATCGAAATATACTCTTCAGACAGAGTATGAACAAATTTCAAAACTATGAAATTTGCTATTAAACAAAGTCCTTTTCAGGACTACAATTTTATATATCCAAGAGAAAAAAAAATATTTTTCTACCTGTATCTTTCTTGTTGCTGTTAAAAGTAATATAAAAAGAAACGGATCCTATTTAGTCAGCAGCAATATTTGAAATATATTCGATGTTAATTTCTGTTTTCGTCAAATAGTTTTTACGTGTCCAACTTCATCATAATAAAAACGTAGGAAATTGTAGTGGGATATTTGTGGAGTAACGATAATTTTATAGTTTTTCTTGAATAGCAAGCAAATATATTTGCTTCAGTAAGTTTTATACAATAAGAATTAAAGGTAATTTATTCAGAATCAGAATCAGAAATTTTGTTAGCATGGAAATATTTCATATTCTTTGAAAAAAGATTTGTGGCCCTGAAAAGGGCCTTTTGCTTTTGGGTGTTCTGCATACATCAAGCTAAGATTTACTTGGAGCTAGTGTACTTGGTAACTGCCTTTGTTCCTTCACTGACAGCGTGCTTGGCCAACTCTCCGGGCAACAGAAGACGGACTGCAGTTTGGATTTCCCGACTGGTAATCGTAGAACGTTTGTTGTAGTGGGCCAAACGAGAGGCTTCAGCAGCAATACGCTCAAAAATGTCGTTCACAAAGCTATTCATGATGCTCATGGCCTTTGACGAGATTCCAGTGTCAGGATGGACCTGCTTTAGCACTTTGTAAATGTAGATGGCGTAGCTTTCCTTCCTCTTACGCTTCTTCTTCTTATCATTCTTGGTAATATTCTTCTGGGCTTTGCCAGCCTTTTTGGCTGCCTTTCCACTTGTCTTAGGCGGCATGATTGTTATTATTCACTCAAGTTCACTTTAACTCACTCCACAAATGTTTGACAGAAGCACACAAATTGCTTAACATTTATAGGTTTTTTTTGTACAACGTTTTCATGTTTGCGAACAGCACAACTCACCCTCGTTTACCTGAAAAAGTAGGTAGTGAAAAAAGTATAAGTTGTCATATTGTTGAGAGGGCTGGGCATTCGATACTTGTTTGTGCAGTGTTAAAGTGAAAAAAAAAAGAATTTAAGAAATGTCTGGCCGTGGTAAAGGTGGAAAAGTTAAGGGAAAGGCAAAGTCGCGTTCGAACCGCGCTGGCCTTCAGTTCCCCGTTGGTCGTATTCACCGTCTTCTTCGCAAAGGCAACTATGCCGAGCGTGTTGGTGCCGGTGCTCCAGTGTACTTGGCGGCTGTTATGGAATACTTGGCCGCTGAAGTTTTGGAGTTGGCTGGTAATGCAGCCCGCGATAACAAGAAAACTAGAATTATCCCTCGCCATCTGCAATTGGCCATCCGCAACGATGAGGAGTTGAATAAACTGCTTTCAGGCGTCACTATTGCCCAGGGCGGTGTGTTGCCTAACATCCAAGCAGTTTTGTTGCCCAAGAAGACCGAAAAGAAGGCTTAAATTACTAATAACGAATTTACGCAAATCGAAACCAAACGTCCTTTTCAGGACGACCAATTTATACAAAAGAGATGACTTTTTTCATACGTAAACATTCTAAATAATATGTATATAATAAGAATAAATAAAGGGAAAATTTACAGATGGTAGACGCTGAGAAAAGTACAGTCATCGCCATTCATTTAGTCATTTACTGTTTCTGTTCCATATTCCAAAGGTTTCAAATATGTTGAGCTGAAATATTGCTAATATTGCTGATATGTAAACTATAAATTTGGCAATGTACCCTTGAAATACACGCGAGTTTTCACCACAGCTTAGCTAAGATTTCTGTAACATCGAATATGAAATATGCACTTCTTTTTGATAGCTTCAAATTTTTCATAAATGTCGAAACCAAATGGTTTAACTAGACGGAATTAATTCAATTTCTTGATCATTTCGTAGCCAATACTGAACATCAGCTAAATATATGCCCAATACCGATTTGGTTTGCGAAAAATGTATATTGAATTTTATATTTTCAAGCTCTTTTAGGGAAACATGTTGGTGGTCCTGAAAAGGACCGATTGGTGCGAGTGTAAGTTGCTTTTTATACTTTCTTCTTTCCTAACCGCCAAAGCCGTACAGTGTGCGACCTTGCCTTTTCAGCGCATAGACAACATCCATGGCTGTGACTGTCTTCCTCTTGGCGTGTTCGGTGTATGTGACAGCATCACGAATAACATTTTCCAAAAAGACCTTAAGAACGCCACGAGTTTCTTCATAGATAAGTCCAGAGATTCGCTTCACGCCACCACGACGAGCTAAACGACGGATAGCTGGCTTCGTGATACCCTGGATATTATCACGCAACACTTTGCGATGACGCTTTGCACCTCCTTTACCCAAGCCTTTGCCACCTTTACCACGACCAGTCATTTTTCACTTTTTACTTTTTAATGAACACTTCACGAATGTCAGAAACAAACTAATGTCTGCATCGTTACATCCACTTCTATTTATACCGAGAAACCCGAAAACACGAGGGAGCACACAAATGCTTGCATCCCTCTCACACACTACCCTCTCAACTTGTAGAGTAGAGCGCATAGCATTTAACATGAGTAACGAATATGTCTATCTCTTTCTAACTCACCACCAGTTTTCTATATAAGCGATGCGTAAGCGAGCATCTCGATTATTGTGTTTTTAACAGTGACAGTGTAAAGTAAGAATTGTGAAAGAGAGAAAAAAATGGCTCGTACAAAGCAGACCGCTCGCAAATCAACTGGAGGCAAGGCTCCTCGCAAGCAGTTGGCCACTAAGGCAGCACGTAAAAGTGCACCAGCTACTGGCGGTGTCAAGAAACCTCATCGCTATCGCCCTGGCACTGTTGCTCTGCGTGAAATTCGTCGCTACCAGAAGAGCACTGAATTGCTTATTCGCAAGTTGCCGTTCCAGCGTCTAGTGCGTGAAATCGCTCAAGACTTCAAGACTGACCTTCGTTTCCAGAGCTCAGCTGTGATGGCACTCCAGGAAGCTAGCGAAGCCTATTTGGTTGGCCTATTCGAAGATACAAACTTGTGTGCCATCCATGCTAAGCGTGTCACAATCATGCCCAAGGACATTCAACTGGCCAGACGTATTCGCGGCGAGCGCGCTTAAATTTCTTCTCTCTGCCTTGTACATATACAAATCGGTCCTTTTCAGGACCACAATATTTATAACAAGGAGATTCCTATTTTCGTTTAAACGACAATCATTTTGAATTTGAGTTGATATAAAAATAAAGGAAACGAGTATATAGGTTTATATTTACATAATAAAATGTAGGTTAGAGCAAATGTCACTAACTAGTCCTAGTCCTAGTCAAGTAATTGAGTAAGGATCTCAATATATTTTTGTTAAAGGGAAACGTTTCTTGCTTAATAAAAAAATGTGTATTTTTAAAGCGAATATCGAATGTGAACGTATCTATCGTTAATGTGTGATACGTTTGATGTAACTTAAGATAATATATTTCTTTTCTGAGATTTTCCTTTTATTTTTATAAGCACTTCCTATTGAAGATAAAACTATATTAGTTTTTAAACATTTTAGCATTCTTCTTAATAAAATAAAGTGGCTTAGATGAAAAAATATTTTATCACTGTATTTCTTGGTGAGGGAGAAGTGTATATCGCATTATATATATAATATTACGATATGAAATGACTATAAGTTTGATGCAAGTAAAGAGAATAAAACATTTTTCTTCTAATATTATCTTTATTAACATATATTTATTGTTAAGGAGAAGATTTTATTTTTACAAACCATTTTTGTATTGCGTTGCCTCGAATGCAAGTCTGCTTTCAACACCAAATGGGTTAGTTAAAATCGCATTTAAAAGAGAAAGATATAAGGAATGTTCATATTAATAGTTGAATTTGACAAAAAAATTAATGAATTATTATCTGTCAACATAATTTGTTAACATTTTCATTATTATTTAATTAAAAATGCGATTTTTCCAAGATATCTTATTTTGCTATCATACAATGTCAAACTTTAGATGGCAATTAAAAATCGTTAAATCATATTTAACAAACTGAGAACTTATTTTTTCAATTTTTCAAACATTTTGGAATATGTTCAATTAACTATTTAGTTTAAATTCCATGTATAAATTGTTCAAAAAGATAAATCAATAAAATGGTAATTGTAAACTTCTGTGTAACGAACGTTCAATAGCAAAAACATTCTCGCGTAGCCTTCCTCCTCGATTCTCACTGAAACGGGTGACCAAAATGCCATGCCGCAGCTGGCAAATTTCGATTAAACAAAAACGTTGCATTTGTTTTTATAGTGAAGAAGTAAAGAAGTGCTGAATAAAAATGTCTGATTCCGTTGTTGCAGTATCTGCGTCTCCCGTGACTCCCCAAACAGCCTCAGCTGAGAAGAAGGTAGCTGCTAAAAAGCCAGCATCCGCATCCGCATCGAAGGCAAAGAAAACAACGGCTCCTCCAACACACCCACCAACTCAGCAGATGGTGGATGCATCGATACAAAATTTAAAGGAACGTGGTGGCTCATCCCTTTTGGCTATAAAGAAATATATCAGTGCCACTTACAAGTGCGATGCCCAAAAACTAGCCCCATTCATTAAGAAGTACCTGAAGAATTCAGTTGCGAATGGAAAGTTGATTCAAACAAAGGGCAAGGGTGCATCTGGTTCGTTTAAGTTGTCTGCATCTTCCAAAAAGGAGCCTAAGCCTAAGGTGTCCTCTGTAGAGAAGAAATCCAAGAAGGTAACTTCGTCGGCAGCAGCAGCTAAAAAGAAAACTATATCTGCTACCAAGAAACCAAAGGGAGTCGCTGATAAGAAGTTGTCGAAGGCTGTGGTGACCAAAAAGAGTGTTGACAAGAAGAAAGCTGAAAAAGCGAAGGCCAAAGATGCAAAGAAAGTTGGTACTATTAAAGCCAAGCCCACAACAGCAAAGGCAAAGTCAAGCGCAGCAAAGCCAAAAACTCCTAAACCTAAGACCACCAGTGCTAAGCCTAAGAAGGTTGTCGCGGCTGCGTCGCCAAAAAAAGCTGCTGCCAAGAAGCCAAAGGCAAAAACTGCGTCTGCAACAAAGAAGTAATTTCACATCGAAATATACTCTTCAGACAGAGTATGAACAAATTTCAAAACTATGAAATTTGCTATTAAACAAAGTCCTTTTCAGGACTACAATTTTATATATCCAAGAGAAAAAAAAATATTTTTCTACCTGTATCTTTCTTGTTGCTGTTAAAAGTAATATAAAAAGAAACGGATCCTATTTAGTCAGCAGCAATATTTGAAATATATTCGATGTTAATTTCTGTTTTCGTCAAATAGTTTTTACGTGTCCAACTTCATCATAATAAAAACGTAGGAAATTGTAGTGGGATATTTATGGAGTAACGATAATTTTATAGTTTTTCTTGAATAGCAAGCAAATATATTTGCTTCAGTAAGTTTTATACAATAAGAATTAAAGGTAATCTATTCAGAATCAGAATCAGAAATTTTGTTAGCATGGAAATATTTCATATTCTTTGAAAAAAGATTTGTGGCCCTGAAAAGGGCCTTTTGCTTTTGGGTGTTCTGCACACATCAAGCTAAGATTTACTTGGAGCTAGTGTACTTGGTAACTGCCTTTGTTCCTTCACTGACAGCGTGCTTGGCCAACTCTCCGGGCAACAGAAGACGGACTGCAGTTTGGATTTCCCGACTGGTAATCGTAGAACGTTTGTTGTAGTGGGCCAAACGAGAGGCTTCAGCAGCAATACGCTCAAAAATGTCGTTCACAAAGCTATTCATGATGCTCATGGCCTTTGACGAGATTCCAGTGTCAGGATGGACCTGCTTTAGCACTTTGTAAATGTAGATGGCGTAGCTTTCCTTCCTCTTACGCTTCTTCTTCTTATCATTCTTGGTAATATTCTTCTGGGCTTTGCCAGCCTTTTTGGCTGCCTTTCCACTTGTCTTAGGCGGCATGATTGTTATTATTCACTCAAGTTCACTTTAACTCACTTCACAAATGTTTGACAGAAGCACACAAATTGCTTAACATTTATAGGTTTTTTTTGTACAACGTTTTCATGTTTGCGCACAGCACAACTCACCCTCGTTTACCTGAAAAAGTAGGTAGTGAAAAAAGTATAAGTTGTCATATTGTTGAGAGGGCTGGGCATTCGATACTTGTTTGTGCAGTGTTAAAGTGAAAAAAAAAGAATTTAAGAAATGTCTGGCCGTGGTAAAGGTGGAAAAGTTAAGGGAAAGGCAAAGTCGCGTTCGAACCGCGCTGGCCTTCAGTTCCCCGTTGGTCGTATTCACCGTCTTCTTCGCAAAGGCAACTATGCCGAGCGTGTTGGTGCCGGTGCTCCAGTGTACTTGGCGGCTGTTATGGAATACTTGGCCGCTGAAGTTTTGGAGTTGGCTGGTAATGCAGCCCGCGATAACAAGAAAACCAGAATTATCCCTCGCCATCTGCAATTGGCCATCCGCAACGATGAGGAGTTGAATAAACTGCTTTCAGGCGTCACTATTGCCCAGGGCGGTGTGTTGCCTAACATCCAAGCAGTTTTGTTGCCCAAGAAGACCGAAAAGAAGGCTTAAATTACTAATAACGAATTTACGCAAATCGAAACCAAACGTCCTTTTCAGGACGACCAATTTATACAAAAGAGATGACTTTTTTCATACGTAAACATTCTAAATAATATGTATATAATAAGAATAAATAAAGGGAAAATTTACAGATGGTAGACGCTGAGAAAAGTACAGTCATCGCCATTCATTTAGTCATTTAGTGTTTCTGTTCCATATTCCAAAGGTTTCAAATATGTTGAACTGAAATATTGCTAATATTGCTGATATGTAAACTATAAATTTGGCAATGTACCCTTGAAATACACGCGAGTTTTCACCGCAGCTTAGCTAAGATTTCTGTAACATCGAATTCTTATTCGAATATGAAATATGCACAATACTTCTTTTTGATAGCTTCAAATTTTTCATAAATGTCGAAACCAAATGGTTTAACTAGACGGAATTAATTCAATTTCTCGATCATTTCGTAGCCAATACTGAACATCAGCTAAATATATGCCCAATACCGATTTGGTTTACGAAAAATGTATATTGAATTTTATATTTTCAAGCTCTTTTAGGGAAACATGTTGGTGGTCCTGAAAAGGACCGATTGGTGCGAGTGTAAGTTGCTTTTTATACTTTCTTCTTTCCTAACCGCCAAAGCCGTACAGTGTGCGACCTTGCCTTTTCAGCGCATAGACAACATCCATGGCTGTGACTGTCTTCCTCTTGGCGTGTTCGGTGTATGTGACAGCATCACGAATAACATTTTCCAAAAAGACCTTAAGAACGCCACGAGTTTCTTCATAGATAAGTCCAGAGATTCGCTTCACGCCACCACGACGAGCTAAACGACGGATAGCTGGCTTCGTGATACCCTGGATATTATCACGCAACACTTTGCGATGACGCTTTGCACCTCCTTTACCCAAGCCTTTGCCACCTTTACCACGACCAGTCATTTTTCACTTTTTACTTTTTAATGAACACTTCACGAATGTCAGAAACAAACTAATGTCTGCATCGTTACATCCACTTCTATTTATACCGAGAAACCCGAAAACACGAGGGAGCACACAAATGCTTGCATCCCTCTCACACACTACCCTCTCAACTTGTAGAGTAGAGCGCATAGCATTTAACATGAGTAACGAATATGTCTATCTCTTTCTAACTCACCACCAGTTTTCTATATAAGCGATGCGTAAGCGAGCATCTCGATTATTGTGTTTTTAACAGTGACAGTGTAAAGTAAGAATTGTGAAAGAGAGAAAAAAATGGCTCGTACAAAGCAGACCGCTCGCAAATCAACTGGAGGCAAGGCTCCTCGCAAGCAGTTGGCCACTAAGGCAGCACGTAAAAGTGCACCAGCTACTGGCGGTGTCAAGAAACCTCATCGCTATCGCCCTGGCACTGTTGCTCTGCGTGAAATTCGTCGCTACCAGAAGAGCACTGAATTGCTTATTCGCAAGTTGCCGTTCCAGCGTCTAGTGCGTGAAATCGCTCAAGACTTCAAGACTGACCTTCGTTTCCAGAGCTCAGCTGTGATGGCACTCCAGGAAGCTAGCGAAGCCTATTTGGTTGGCCTATTCGAAGATACAAACTTGTGTGCCATCCATGCTAAGCGTGTCACAATCATGCCCAAGGACATTCAACTGGCCAGACGTATTCGCGGCGAGCGCGCTTAAATTTCTTCTCTCTGCCTTGTACATATACAAATCGGTCCTTTTCAGGACCACAATATTTATAACAAGGAGATTCCTATTTTCGTTTAAACGACAATCATTTTGAATTTGAGTTGATATAAAAATAAAGGAAACGAGTATATAGGTTTATATTTACATAATAAAATGTAGGTTAGAGCAAATGTCACTAACTAGTCCTAGTCCTAGTCAAGTAATTGAGTAAGGATCTCAATATATTTTTGTTAAAGGTAAACGTTTCTTGCTTAACAAAAAAATGTGTATTTTTAAAGCGAATATCGAATGTGAACGTATCGTTAATGTGTGATACGTTTGATGTAACTTAAGATAATATATTTCTTTTCTGAGATTTTCCTTTTATTTTTATAAGCACTTCCTATTGAAGATAAAACTATATTAGTTTTTAAACATTTTAGCATTCTTCTTAATAAAATAAAGTGGCTTAGATGAAAAAATATTTTATCACTGTATTTCTTGGTGAGGGAGAAGTGTATATCGCATTATATATATAATATTACGATATGAAATGACTATATGTTTGATGCAAGTAAAGAGAATAAAACATTTTTCTTCTAATATTATCTTTATTAACATATATTTATTGTTAAGGAGAAGATTTTATTTTTACAAACCATTTTTGTATTGCGTTGCCTCGAATGCAAGTCTGCTTTCAACACCAAATGGGTTAGTTAAAATCGCATTTAAAAGAGAAAGATATAAGGAATGTTCATATTAATAGTTGAATTTGACAAAAAAATTAATGAATTATTATCTGTCAACATAATTTGTTAACATTTTCATTATTATTTAATTAAAAATGCGATTTTTCCAAGATATCTTATTTTGCTATCATACAATGTCAAACTTTAGATGGCAATTAAAAATCGTTAAATCATATTTAACAAACTGAGAACTTATTTTTTCAATTTTTCAAACATTTTGGAATATGTTCAATTAACTATTTAGTTTAAATTCCATGTATAAATTGTTCAAAAAGATAAATCAATAAAATGGTAATTGTAAACTTCTGTGTAACGAACGTTCAATAGCAAAAACATTCTCGCGTAGCCTTCCTCCTCGATTCTCACTGAAACGGGTGACCAAAATGCCATGCCGCAGCTGGCAAATTTCGATTAAACAAAAACGTTGCATTTGTTTTTATAGTGAAGAAGTAAAGAAGTGCTGAATAAAAATGTCTGATTCCGTTGTTGCAGTATCTGCGTCTCCCGTGACTCCCCAAACAGCCTCAGCTGAGAAGAAGGTAGCTGCTAAAAAGCCAGCATCCGCATCCGCATCGAAGGCAAAGAAAACAACGGCTCCTCCAACACACCCACCAACTCAGCAGATGGTGGATGCATCGATACAAAATTTAAAGGAACGTGGTGGCTCATCCCTTTTGGCTATAAAGAAATATATCAGTGCCACTTACAAGTGCGATGCCCAAAAACTAGCCCCATTCATTAAGAAGTACCTGAAGAATTCAGTTGCGAATGGAAAGTTGATTCAAACAAAGGGCAAGGGTGCATCTGGTTCGTTTAAGTTGTCTGCATCTTCCAAAAAGGAGCCTAAGCCTAAGGTGTCCTCTGTAGAGAAGAAATCCAAGAAGGTAACTTCGTCGGCAGCAGCAGCTAAAAAGAAAACTATATGTGCTACCAAGAAACCAAAGGGAGTCGCTGATAAGAAGTTGTCGAAGGCTGTGGTGACCAAAAAGAGTGTTGACAAGAAGAAAGCTGAAAAAGCGAAGGCCAAAGATGCAAAGAAAGTTGGTACTATTAAAGCCAAGCCCACAACAGCAAAGGCAAAGTCAAGCGCAGCAAAGCCAAAAACTCCTAAACCTAAGACCACCAGTGCTAAGCCTAAGAAGGTTGTCGCGGCTGCGTCGCCAAAAAAAGCTGCTGCCAAGAAGCCAAAGGCAAAAACTGCGTCTGCAACAAAGAAGTAATTTCACATCGAAATATACTCTTCAGACAGAGTATGAACAAATTTCAAAACTATGAAATTTGCTATTAAACAAAGTCCTTTTCAGGACTACAATTTTATATATCCAAGAGAAAAAAAAATATTTTTCTACCTGTATCTTTCTTGTTGCTGTTAAAAGTAATATAAAAAGAAACGGATCCTATTTAGTCAGCAGCAATATTTGAAATATATTCGATGTTAATTTCTGTTTTCGTCAAATAGTTTTTACGTGTCCAACTTCATCATAATAAAAACGTAGGAAATTGTAGTGGGATATTTGTGGAGTAACGATAATTTTATAGTTTTTCTTGAATAGCAAGCAAATATATTTGCTTCAGTAAGTTTTATACAATAAGAATTAAAGGTAATCTATTCAGAATCAGAATCAGAAATTTTGTTAGCATGGAAATATTTCATATTCTTTGAAAAAAGATTTGTGGCCCTGAAAAGGGCCTTTTGCTTTTGGGTGTTCTGCATACATCAAGCTAAGATTTACTTGGAGCTAGTGTACTTGGTAACTGCCTTTGTTCCTTCACTGACAGCGTGCTTGGCCAACTCTCCGGGCAACAGAAGACGGACTGCAGTTTGGATTTCCCGACTGGTAATCGTAGAACGTTTGTTGTAGTGGGCCAAACGAGAGGCTTCAGCAGCAATACGCTCAAAAATGTCGTTCACAAAGCTATTCATGATGCTCATGGCCTTTGACGAGATTCCAGTGTCAGGATGGACCTGCTTTAGCACTTTGTAAATGTAGATGGCGTAGCTTTCCTTCCTCTTACGCTTCTTCTTCTTATCATTCTTGGTAATATTCTTCTGGGCTTTGCCAGCCTTTTTGGCTGCCTTTCCACTTGTCTTAGGCGGCATGATTGTTATTATTCACTCAAGTTCACTTTAACTCACTTCACAAATGTTTGACAGAAGCACACAAATTGCTTAACATTTATAGGTTTTTTTTGTACAACGTTTTCATGTTTGCGCACAGCACAACTCACCCTCGTTTACCTGAAAAAGTAGGTAGTGAAAAAAGTATAAGTTGTCATATTGTTGAGAGGGCTGGGCATTCGATACTTGTTTGTGCAGTGTTAAAGTGAAAAAAAAAGAATTTAAGAAATGTCTGGCCGTGGTAAAGGTGGAAAAGTTAAGGGAAAGGCAAAGTCGCGTTCGAACCGCGCTGGCCTTCAGTTCCCCGTTGGTCGTATTCACCGTCTTCTTCGCAAAGGCAACTATGCCGAGCGTGTTGGTGCCGGTGCTCCAGTGTACTTGGCGGCTGTTATGGAATACTTGGCCGCTGAAGTTTTGGAGTTGGCTGGTAATGCAGCCCGCGATAACAAGAAAACCAGAATTATCCCTCGCCATCTGCAATTGGCCATCCGCAACGATGAGGAGTTGAATAAACTGCTTTCAGGCGTCACTATTGCCCAGGGCGGTGTGTTGCCTAACATCCAAGCAGTTTTGTTGCCCAAGAAGACCGAAAAGAAGGCTTAAATTACTAATAACGAATTTACGCAAATCGAAACCAAACGTCCTTTTCAGGACGACCAATTTATACAAAAGAGATGACTTTTTTCATACGTAAACATTCTAAATAATATGTATATAATAAGAATAAATAAAGGGAAAATTTACAGATGGTAGACGCTGAGAAAAGTACAGTCATCGCCATTCATTTAGTCATTTAGTGTTTCTGTTCCATATTCCAAAGGTTTCAAATATGTTGAACTGAAATATTGCTAATATTGCTGATATGTAAACTATAAATTTGGCAATGTACCCTTGAAATACACGCGAGTTTTCACCGCAGCTTAGCTAAGATTTCTGTAACATCGAATTCTTATTCGAATATGAAATATGCACAATACTTCTTTTTGATAGCTTCAAATTTTTCATAAATGTCGAAACCAAATGGTTTAACTAGACGGAATTAATTCAATTTCTCGATCATTTCGTAGCCAATACTGAACATCAGCTAAATATATGCCCAATACCGATTTGGTTTACGAAAAATGTATATTGAATTTTATATTTTCAAGCTCTTTTAGGGAAACATGTTGGTGGTCCTGAAAAGGACCGATTGGTGCGAGTGTAAGTTGCTTTTTATACTTTCTTCTTTCCTAACCGCCAAAGCCGTACAGTGTGCGACCTTGCCTTTTCAGCGCATAGACAACATCCATGGCTGTGACTGTCTTCCTCTTGGCGTGTTCGGTGTATGTGACAGCATCACGAATAACATTTTCCAAAAAGACCTTAAGAACGCCACGAGTTTCTTCATAGATAAGTCCAGAGATTCGCTTCACGCCACCACGACGAGCTAAACGACGGATAGCTGGCTTCGTGATACCCTGGATATTATCACGCAACACTTTGCGATGACGCTTTGCACCTCCTTTACCCAAGCCTTTGCCACCTTTACCACGACCAGTCATTTTTCACTTTTTACTTTTTAATGAACACTTCACGAATGTCAGAAACAAACTAATGTCTGCATCGTTACATCCACTTCTATTTATACCGAGAAACCCGAAAACACGAGGGAGCACACAAATGCTTGCATCCCTCTCACACACTACCCTCTCAACTTGTAGAGTAGAGCGCATAGCATTTAACATGAGTAACGAATATGTCTATCTCTTTCTAACTCACCACCAGTTTTCTATATAAGCGATGCGTAAGCGAGCATCTCGATTATTGTGTTTTTAACAGTGACAGTGTAAAGTAAGAATTGTGAAAGAGAGAAAAAAATGGCTCGTACAAAGCAGACCGCTCGCAAATCAACTGGAGGCAAGGCTCCTCGCAAGCAGTTGGCCACTAAGGCAGCACGTAAAAGTGCACCAGCTACTGGCGGTGTCAAGAAACCTCATCGCTATCGCCCTGGCACTGTTGCTCTGCGTGAAATTCGTCGCTACCAGAAGAGCACTGAATTGCTTATTCGCAAGTTGCCGTTCCAGCGTCTAGTGCGTGAAATCGCTCAAGACTTCAAGACTGACCTTCGTTTCCAGAGCTCAGCTGTGATGGCACTCCAGGAAGCTAGCGAAGCCTATTTGGTTGGCCTATTCGAAGATACAAACTTGTGTGCCATCCATGCTAAGCGTGTCACAATCATGCCCAAGGACATTCAACTGGCCAGACGTATTCGCGGCGAGCGCGCTTAAATTTCTTCTCTCTGCCTTGTACATATACAAATCGGTCCTTTTCAGGACCACAATATTTATAACAAGGAGATTCCTATTTTCGTTTAAACGACAATCATTTTGAATTTGAGTTGATATAAAAATAAAGGAAACGAGTATATAGGTTTATATTTACATAATAAAATGTAGGTTAGAGCAAATGTCACTAACTAGTCCTAGTCCTAGTCAAGTAATTGAGTAAGGATCTCAATATATTTTTGTTAAAGGTAAACGTTTCTTGCTTAACAAAAAAATGTGTATTTTTTAAAGCGAATATCGAATGTGAACGTATCGTTAATGTGTGATACGTTTGATGTAACTTAAGATAATATATTTCTTTTCTGAGATTTTCCTTTTATTTTTATAAGCACTTCCTATTGAAGATAAAACTATATTAGTTTTTAAACATTTTAGCATTCTTCTTAATAAAATAAAGTGGCTTAGATGAAAAAATATTTTATCACTGTATTTCTTGGTGAGGGAGAAGTGTATATCGCATTATATATATAATATTACGATATGAAATGACTATATGTTTGATGCAAGTAAAGAGAATAAAACATTTTTCTTCTAATATTATCTTTATTAACATATATTTATTGTTAAGGAGAAGATTTTATTTTTACAAACCATTTTTGTATTGCGTTGCCTCGAATGCAAGTCTGCTTTCAACACCAAATGGGTTAGTTAAAATCGCATTTAAAAGAGAAAGATATAAGGAATGTTCATATTAATAGTTGAATTTGACAAAAAAATTAATGAATTATTATCTGTCAACATAATTTGTTAACATTTTCATTATTATTTAATTAAAAATGCGATTTTTCCAAGATATCTTATTTTGCTATCATACAATGTCAAACTTTAGATGGCAATTAAAAATCGTTAAATCATATTTAACAAACTGAGAACTTATTTTTTCAATTTTTCAAACATTTTGGAATATGTTCAATTAACTATTTAGTTTAAATTCCATGTATAAATTGTTCAAAAAGATAAATCAATAAAATGGTAATTGTAAACTTCTGTGTAACGAACGTTCAATAGCAAAAACATTCTCGCGTAGCCTTCCTCCTCGATTCTCACTGAAACGGGTGACCAAAATGCCATGCCGCAGCTGGCAAATTTCGATTAAACAAAAACGTTGCATTTGTTTTTATAGTGAAGAAGTAAAGAAGTGCTGAATAAAAATGTCTGATTCCGTTGTTGCAGTATCTGCGTCTCCCGTGACTCCCCAAACAGCCTCAGCTGAGAAGAAGGTAGCTGCTAAAAAGCCAGCATCCGCATCCGCATCGAAGGCAAAGAAAACAACGGCTCCTCCAACACACCCACCAACTCAGCAGATGGTGGATGCATCGATACAAAATTTAAAGGAACGTGGTGGCTCATCCCTTTTGGCTATAAAGAAATATATCAGTGCCACTTACAAGTGCGATGCCCAAAACTAGCCCCATTCATTAAGAAGTACCTGAAGAATTCAGTTGCGAATGGAAAGTTGATTCAAACAAAGGGCAAGGGTGCATCTGGTTCGTTTAAGTTGTCTGCATCTTCCAAAAAGGAGCCTAAGCCTAAGGTGTCCTCTGTAGAGAAGAAATCCAAGAAGGTAACTTCGTCGGCAGCAGCAGCTAAAAAGAAAACTATATGTGCTACCAAGAAACCAAAGGGAGTCGCTGATAAGAAGTTGTCGAAGGCTGTGGTGACCAAAAAGAGTGTTGACAAGAAGAAAGCTGAAAAAGCGAAGGCCAAAGATGCAAAGAAAGTTGGTACTATTAAAGCCAAGCCCACAACAGCAAAGGCAAAGTCAAGCGCAGCAAAGCCAAAAACTCCTAAACCTAAGACCACCAGTGCTAAGCCTAAGAAGGTTGTCGCGGCTGCGTCGCCAAAAAAAGCTGCTGCCAAGAAGCCAAAGGCAAAAAACTGCGTCTGCAACAAAGAAGTAATTTCACATCGAAATATACTCTTCAGACAGAGTATGAACAAATTTCAAAACTATGAAATTTGCTATTAAACAAAGTCCTTTTCAGGACTACAATTTTATATATCCAAGAGAAAAAAAAATATTTTTCTACCTGTATCTTCTTGTTGCTGTTAAAAGTAATATAAAAAGAAACGGATCCTATTTAGTCAGCAGCAATATTTGAAATATATTCGATGTTAATTTCTGTTTTCGTCAAATAGTTTTTACGTGTCCAACTTCATCATAATAAAAACGTAGGAAATTGTAGTGGGATATTTGTGGAGTAACGATAATTTTATAGTTTTTCTTGAATAGCAAGCAAATATATTTGCTTCAGTAAGTTTATACAATAGAAATTAAAGGTAATCTATTCAGAATCAGAATCAGAAATTTTGTTAGCATGGAAATATTTCATATTCTTTGAAAAAAGATTTGTGGCCCTGAAAAGGGCCCTTTTGCTTTTGGGTGTTCTGCATACATCAAGCTAAGATTTACTTGGAGCTAGTGTACTTGGTAACTGCCTTTGTTCCTTCACTGACAGCGTGCTTGGCCAACTCTCCGGGCAACAGAAGACGGACTGCAGTTTGGATTTCCCGACTGGTAATCGTAGAACGTTTGTTGTAGTGGGCCAAACGAGAGGCTTCAGCAGCGATACGCTCAAAAATGTCGTTCACAAAGCTATTCATGATGCTCATGGCCTTTGACGAGATTCCAGTGTCAGGATGGACCTGCTTTAGCACTTTGTAAATGTAGATGGCGTAGCTTTCCTTCTCTTACGCTTCTTCTTCTTATCATTCTTGGTAATATTCTTCTGGGCTTTGCCAGCCTTTTTGGCTGCCTTTCCACTTGTCTTAGGCGGCATGATTGTTATTATTCACTCAAGTTCACTTTAACTCACTTCACAAATGTTGACAGAAGCACACAAATTGCTTAACATTTATAGGTTTTTTTTGTACAACGTTTTCATGTTTGCGCACAGCACAACTCACCCTCGTTTACCTGAAAAAGTAGGTAGTGAAAAAAGTATAAGTTGTCATATTGTTGAGAGGGCTGGGCATTCGATACTTGTTTTGTGCAGTGTTAAAGTGAAAAAAAAAGAATTTAAGAAATGTCTGGCCGTGGTAAAGGTGGAAAAGTTAAGGGAAAGGCAAAGTCGCGTTCGAACCGCGCTGGCCTTCAGTTCCCCGTTGGTCGTATTCACCGTCTTCTTCGCAAAGGCAACTATGCCGAGCGTGTTGGTGCCGGTGCTCCAAGTGTACTTGGCGGCTGTTATGGAATACTTGGCCGCTGAAGTTTTGGAGTTGGCTGGTAATGCAGCCCGCGATAACAAGAAAACCAGAATTATCCCTCGCCATCTGCAATTGGCCATCCGCAACGATGAGGAGTTGAATAAACTGCTTTCAGGCGTCACTATTGCCCAGGGCGGTGTGTTGCCTAACATCCAAGCAGTTTTGTTGCCCAAGAAGACCGAAAAGAAGGCTTAAATTACTAATAACGAATTTACGCAAATCGAAACCAAACGTCCTTTTCAGGACGACCAATTTATACAAAAGAGATGACTTTTTTCATACGTAAACATTCTAAATAATATGTATATAATAAGAAAAAATAAAGGGAAAATTTACAGATGGTAGACGCTGAGAAAAGTACAGTCATCGCCATTCATTTAGTCATTTAGTGTTTCTGTTCCATATTCCAAAGGTTTCAAATATGTTGAACTGAAATATTGCTAATATTGCTGATATGTAAACTATAAATTTGGCAATGTACCCTTGAAATACACGCGAGTTTTCACCGCAGCTTAGCTAAGATTTCTGTAACATCGAATTCTTATTCGAATATGAAATATGCACAATACTTCTTTTTGATAGCTTCAAATTTTTCATAAATGTCGAAACCAAATGGTTTAAACTAGACGGAATTAATTCAATTTCTCGATCATTCGTAGCCAATACTGAACATCAGCTAAATATATGCCCATAACCGATTTGGTTTGCGAAAAAAAAAAAAAATGTATATTGAATTTTATATTTTCAAGCTCTTTTAGGGAAACATGTTGGTGGTCCTGAAAAGGACCGATTGGTGCGAGTGTAAGTTGCTTTTTATACTTCTTCTTTCCTAACCGCCAAAGCCGTACAGTGTGCGACCTTGCCTTTTCAGCGCATAGACAACATCCATGGCTGTGACTGTCTTCCTCTTGGCGTGTTCGGTGTATGTGACAGCATCACGAATAACATTTTTCCAAAAAGACCTTAAGAACGCCACGAGTTTCTTCATAGATAGTCCAGAGATTCGCTTCCACGCCACCACGACGAGCTAACGACGGATAGCTGGCTTCGTGATACCCTGGATATTATCACGCAACACTTTGCGATGACGCTTTGCACCTCCTTTACCCAAGCCTTTGCCACACTTTTACCACGACCAGTCATTTTTGTTTTTTTTTTTTTTTTTTTTTTTTTTTTTTTTTTTTTCAATCGCGATCAGTCGTTCGACCTGTAAAGACGTGAAATTCGAACAGCCTTCGCTTAAGCTCTACTGCTGCAGAGTTCTAAAAATAGAACTTTGCGGTGCATTCTTCAACGCAACAGCAACAAAAAACCGCACACGCAGCGTTTTCTTATCGCTTGCTTCCGCGTAACTCAATTGCTTTAATTGCAATTTACGAAATTTCGTCGCTTGGCGCGAGTGCGCCTGCACTCAAAAGCACAATCCGCGATGACATCTAATGTCAATGACCGCGCTACAGCTGTAAAGGTAAATGCAGAAATGCAAGCCCAGCTTAACGTTGTGATGGCAAATAGGCAAGCCTCCATCATGCCAATAAACTCAAAAATAGATATCGCCTCCGTGCAAGGCATCACTAACAACAAAACACCGAAACGTAAACAGCCAAATTCACCAAAAACCATCAAGAAAAGGCTCATCTTCGACGAACCAAGCACCAGCAATGCAGCATTAATATCAGAAAATCGATTTTCACTGCTCGTAGAAGAAGATGAAGACTACAGCGAATCACCTGTAGCTCCAGAAGCCCCAGTATTGACCGACCAGCAAACTACACCGAAACCTCGTCCGCCCCCCATATGGTGTCCAAACATCAAGTTCTGTGGCCCTACTTCAACAGATAATAGATAAAGTAATTGATGCTAAATCATACGTAATTAAGCCAAAGAAGAATAACATAGGTGTATAACCCAATGCAGTGAGGACTATCGCAGAGTTATAGACCACTTTACTAAGCTGGAATTGGAGTTCCACTGCTACCAGCTTAAGAGGACAAACCATATAGAGTCGTGTTCAAAGGCTTCACTCCAGCACTGATACAACACTATTAAAAGGAATTGGAAACCAAAGGCCACACAATTTAAAATGTGCACAACCCCACTGAGCCGTATGGACAAAACACACCGCTAAATATATTTTTGTGTCGTGGCTCAGGCCCCCAACAACAAGAGAAATTTTGGACATTCGAGTTGTCTGCAGGCAACGCTGCACAGTGGAACTGCCAAGAAGATACAACGACCTGACACAATGCCATCGCTGTCAAGAATTTGGACACACACAACGCTACTGCCACAAAGCTCCCAGGTGTGTGCGTTGCGCCGGGAAACACGCATCCAAAGACTGCACCCGCGAAAAGGACCAGGCACCAACTTGTGTGCACTGTGAGTTACAGCACCCAGCCAACTATAAGGGCTGCCAAGTATACAAGCGGTTGCGCAAATTGCAATCCCCAGCACAAAAAGGAGTCCCACACAACCACCGTCTACGGGTCCGAGTACTGCTTCCGAAATTACAAGGCCCCGGAGCATTACCCAAGCCACGAGCTTTGCAACGCCTATTAGTGTGTTTCTTACGCACAGGCCGCTAGAGGTGGACCGTCAAATAAGAATACCACAAGTGACACTTTGTTCACTGAAATGCTTCAGCAACAACAACAACAACGTCAGTTTGGACGCAATTAATGCCGAGCTCAAAGCGATGCGAGAAGTACAATCCCAACAAGCAACCATGGCTAAACAGTTTAATGGCCATCATAACCAAGCTTGCCTACAAATAATGGCTTTACGTGTGGGTATCTGGAACGCCAATGGCCTGAGAAACAAGACTCAGGAACTGGCTGCGTTTTTCTCTCCAAGAAAAATAGATATAATGTTAATAACAGAAACTATGAGTGCCCCACTACACAATTTTCGGATACGAACACTATCAGGCTCATGGTGAAGGAGCAAACTGCTTTGTGGATCCTCAATCCTCATACGAGCAAACAATACCGCATACACCTTTACTGTCATTTGCAGCAAAACACATGCAGGTCTCAGCCATCACCCTGCCTACGTCTATTGGAGCGATCGAAGTTGCGTCAATTTATCTTCCGCCAAACACTGGTCTGTGTGATCATCACATGGAACAGTTCTAGGCCAAAGGTTGAATAAGACCCTCATCGGCGGCGACTGGAATGGAATGGCACCCATTTTGGGGAAGCAATAGTGCGAATCGTCGCGGGGAAGTCATATTTGAGGCGATTCAAAACTTACAATTCAGCATTTGGCGACTGGAGCCCCCACCCGTTACCCAATTAATGGACACAGGCCCTCGGCAATCGAATCGACTTCGCTGTCTACAAGGCATCTGGGACCGGCAATTGACCATTGAAGAATCCTTGGACCTATCCTCTGACCACCTGCCACTAATAGTCACAATCCACGCGCAGCCACAGCCCTTGCCCATTAGGAAACAACTACTGCCAGCAGGATCAGATTTAGGAGTCTTTAGGCGCGAGCTCCATTACTCTTTGCACATAGAAATGGACTTAACACTCCTGAAGACGTGACTACGCAGCAAACAAACTGCAGGAAGAAATAGTCAAGCTGCGCACCAAGCCGCCCACCATCTTGCCAAACAAGACAACAGTCTCCGTACAACATCCCCTCACCTTGGAGGCCCAACACCTACTAATACACAAAAGATGGGCCAGGAGACGCTGGTTAAGATTACGCACGCCTGATGCCAAATCCACGTACAACGAAGCCACGAGGCATCTTAAAGCTGCTCTCGCCCTGCTTCAAAAGAGGTGTATCAGCGATGCGCTGGTACGAGCTGAATCGCCCACTGACGCAGAGTTTCAATTATGGAAATTTACAAGAAAGCTCAAACGGCAGCCAATACGTCGACATCCCATTCGGAGCATTTCTGGTTCCTGGCACATTGGTGACGAAGCTCAAGCTGAGGCTTTTGCAAACCACCTTCAAGACCATTCACGCCGGTGATTACCGCAGAGGCCTCAGAAATCGAAGCAACAGAAGACATCGTTCTCTCGCCCCTCCCAGCTGAAGCCAGATAACTGGATGTACAAAAGAAGAGGTTCTTGAAACATCAGAAGAGTGAAGGCAAAAAAATCCCCTGGATATGATCTAATAAACGGCAGAGTCCTTAGAGCACTGCCTGACTCCACCATAGACTACATAACTATGGTGTACAACGCCATGCTCCGCATCCGGCACTTTCCAGCCTGCTGGAAGCGCGCGTGATTGGTGATTTCCTAAGCCTGGCAAACCCCGTGGGAGAAATTGAGTCGTACAGACCAATTAGCCTGTTGCCAGTACTCTCCCAAAATATTCGAAAAATATTTCTGGAACGAGTACTGACACATCTGGGACGCCAGGAGGCCATTCCAAACCATCAGTTTGGCTTCAGAGACAGCATGGAACACCGGAACAGGTTCACAGAGTTGTGCACCATATCCTTGGAGCCTTTGAAAAAAGATGTACTGCTCTGCCGTCTTTTTAGACATCAAACAGGCGTTTGAATCGAGTTTGGCACCTGGGACTGCTGCAGAAAGTGAGGACCACCCTTCCAGCCCCATTTTTCGCGTTGCTATCCTCATACCTTATTGGAAGAACCTTCCAAGTGTCAAGGGGGCAAGCAGTATCCTTGACTAGACCATTATGGCTGGAGTACCACAGGGTAGTGTTTCTAGGCCCAACACTTTATACTTTATTCACAGGAGATATGCCAACTCCCGAGCCAAATATAGGAAGTACAGATGCAGTACTCATAGCGGACCTATGCAGATGACACCGCCATCTTATCACGTCACGTATCTGCGCAAGAAGCTTCAGACTCACTACAAAATATCTGGACTCTTTCGGACGCTGGGCAAAACGGTGGGGTATCACCATTAATGCACAAAAGTCTGTACATACTACCTTCGCCACTAGAAGAGGAGATTGCCAAGCGTTGCATTGGGCCCACTATTCCCAAAGCCTCAAAAGTAAAGTACCTGGTATCACTCTTGACAGAAGGCTGACTTTTAAAGCGCACATAAGTCAAGTAACCTCAAAATGCAAAGCAAGCTAAAAACCCTCGACTGGATGCTGAGAGCTTCAAGCAAGTTGTCTTACAGCAGCAGGCCGCCATCTACAAGGCAATAGTTGTCCCAACCTTCGTATATGGTATCTCTCTATGGGGCTCCTCGGCGAAGACTACAAGGAACAAAATTCAGACCCTGCAGAATAAAGCACTACGCAGATGGACTGGAGCCAGCTGGTTTGTAAGAAACTCAGTCTTACATAGGGATTTAGCAATTCCCACAGTTGCTGAACTCATTGGGCGACACAGTTTCAAGATACGCGGACAGACTTGCAGCGCATCCTAACCATCTCGCAAGCAACCTGGCTATAAACACACAATAGGCGAAGACTGAAGAGATTGCATCCTCTAGACAATATTAGAACTAATTAAGATAGTAGCTACAAGTGCAGAATAATTGGCATATCTGCCCTCCCATTAGTTAAGGTTTAGAGCTAAATGCGCTATAGAGTCTAAGACAATAAGCTGCAACAAAAAAAAAAGAAAAAAAAAAAAAAAAAAAAAAAAAAAAAGTCATTTTCACTTTTTACTTTTTAATGAACACTTCACGGAATGTCAGAAACAACTAATGTCTGCATCGTTACATCCACTTATATTTATACCGAGAAACCCGAAAACACGAGGGAGCACACAAATGCTTGCATCCTCTCTCACACACTACCCTCTCAACTTGTAGAGTAGAGCGCATAGCATTTAACATGAGTAACGAATATGTCTATCTCATTCTAACTCACCCCAGTTTTTCTATATAAGCGATGCGTAAGCGAGCATCTCGATTATTGTGTTTTTAACAGTGACAGTGTAAAGTAAGAATTGTGAAAGAGAGAAAAAAATGGCTCGTACAAAGCAGACGCGCTCGCAAATCAACTGGAGGCAAGGCTCCTCGCAAGCAGTTGGCCACTAAGGCAGCACGTAAAAGTGCACCAGCTACTGGCGGTGTCAAGAAACCTCATCGCTATCGCCCTGGCACTGTTGCTCTGCGTGAAATTCGTCGCTACCAGAAGAGCACTGAATTGCTTATTCGCAAGTTGCCGTTCCAGCGTCTAGTGCGTGAAATCGCTCAAGACTTCAAGACTGACCTTCGTTTCCAGAGCTCAGCTGTGATGGCTCTCCAGAAGCTAGCGAAGCCTATTTGGTTGGCCTATTCGAAGATACAAACTTGTGTGCCATCCATGCTAAGCGTGTCACAATCATGCCCCAAGGACATTCAACTGGCCAGACGTATTCGCGGCGAGCGCGCTTAAAATTGCTTCTCTCTGCCTTGTACTATATACAAATCGCACCCAACAAATCGGTCCTTTTAGGACCACAATATAACAAGGAGATTCCTATTTTCGTTTAAACGACAATC